>NW_010522556.1:41926-48824 GCF_000687285.1 Phaethon lepturus
GAGCTCTCAGAAATATTCTCCAAGTGATTTTTGTTAAACTCTCAAACTGCAAATCTAAGGCTACATCTACATTAGCAAGCATGCGGCCTGATAAGAGTGGATTTATAGAGTGAAAAAATGGTGTTGAGTATCTGATGTGCAGATGATACATGCTTCCAGGGAATTTACTTCAGGCTGGTTTTAGTCTGGGCTGGTGGACTGAACATGTAGAAATAATTGGAGAGCATTAAGAGCAACACTGGAACACATTGTCTGGTTTCATTTAATCCAAAAGGAAACCAGTTTGTGTACTCAGAGACTGCTTTGTGCTGTGAGCCAAAGCATGGTAAGTGGCAATGATCAGGAGATCACTAATGTAGCTGCACCCTAATTAAGCGTCAGTCTGGTCTACCAGAAGGCTCAAATCCACATTTCCTAAGACAATTATTAGCAAATTTAATTGGAATGGTTATATTTATGCTCCTAAAGAAATCTCAGTGATAACAGAACTTGTCTCTGAATTGCCAAAACTTTCCTGTCCCATTCTACAGATAGTTTGATCAAAAATAAATTAGAAATTCCAGTGTGTCCTTGAAAAATTCCTGTATATATCAAACCTAATGACTGAGGACTAGGGAGAGAATTTGAGCCAAGTCATGGTTCATAACTTGATTTTGAGCCTGTTCCAGTAACACCACCCCGTCTCACGCCAGTTTGATTTAGAGATAGGCTTTGTGCCCAGCATCTAATTTTGTGTATAATTACGGATTGAATGTTTGTAATATGGTCTTTGTAAAAGAAGGAACCCTCTGAGGAACCTTCAAACTACACCAATAGTCTGAATAGCTGCTTAGGTTGGGACTCAAACACTTAACAGAAAAAGACCGAAGAAGTGAAGATAATAGATTAATACAGCTCTGGCACGCTCACACTCCGTATCTGCTGCGGTACTGGCCCGTGGTCAGCGCAGGAAGCTGTCCTCTATACAGATGTGCGCACAACGTTCAGATGTGGAAGTGGCGGACTGAGATTAGGATCACAATAAAACAGGCTTGATTTCAGCATGTAATGTGAGGATTATTGGCTATACCTCGGAGATGTGTTTTCTTTTTGTGGCTGCTCCTCCACTGGCATATGGATTGCTGAAAAGCAGGAATTAGACCCTGCTAGTCAGCAGGGCTGATTCTGCAGATACTTTTGCTCCATTGCTTCCTTCATCCTCAGCAATCTTTAGCCATGCTGCATGGGCAAACCAATACGAGTGGCAAGTTTCTCTATGAGATCCACAGAAAATGGACAGGAAACTATCAGTTTTAGACACAGCGATGCAATGATTACAGCATTACACCTTCACATGTGCCTATATCCCTTTGTGGAAGACTGCTCTGATGGTAAAGCTGGCACTACATTTCAAAATTATTCAATAACTCATAAGAATAACCCAAGCAAGGACTGAATTTTTGCCTCAGAAATTACTCACAGAGGAGACTTCTGCATATTCCTGATCACAAACTGTAACCAGATTGGTATCTGTTAAGACAGTGTAGAAGACCATAGCACTGCAATTCTTAGAATTGAAATTGAGACCAGTACCAACTTTACTTTCTCATGTTTCTGGGTGATACAGCTTGACTGGTTGTGTATTTAACAGGCACTGCCAACCTTAACAGGCATATTGACTTCTGGGACTGGTAATATAACATACTTTATTGACTGGGTACTATTCAGAAAGTAAATCAGAAACTCTTGGTTTTACTTTTCAAATAACCCGTGAGGTGATTAAATTATTTAAAAAATATATAAGATCTTCACCTGCAGATTTCTTCATAGTTTTGATACTCTAAGGCAATTCCTATTGATATAAAAGTTATTTGGCTAATAGTCAGTTTGCCACTTCTTGTGGAGGAGGGAAATCGGTGGCTTAGTTGCCACATGACTAAATACACACAACAGTCTGTAAAATCATGTTGTATCCTAGAACTCCTAATTGTGATAATTAGCATACTGTTCAGTTTAGCAGCAAATTACACTCCTCCTTATTATTTGAAGTGCCATTTTTGAAGAAATTATGTTCTATAGCAAAGCTAGCATTCAGATATTGTCATCCAAGCCAACTTTTAAGACATTGATGCTCTGCTCTTACCAGAAAAAGAAAATGAATTTTTCCTTAGAATGAACCATTTTTGCTAAAGTACATCTTCCCATTTCAGGCTGTTGGCATGACAAAAAAATTTGAGCTCTTTCACACAAGGTCTTTTAGTGAAAATTGTTGGTGCACTGCACTGCACAGAGGGAAACAGGCCATGCAGCTGAGAACAGATTTTGAACTGAGCCACGTAAGCTGTTTCTCATTTGCAGGACTTCAGATTGCTTCTGAGTCCAGGGAGCTCCTTGGCTAGGCTTTTATACCACCCAGAACCAGGTGAGACCAAGGTATACATCAGCCTGCCCCACACCCCACTTCTAGAAGAAAACCTGGCTGTGTAAACCGGAGGAGAGCGTGGCACAGGGCAGCCAGGTCACCGGATGAAGTAAGGAGCCGGACACTCCACGATGGCGCACAGTCTAAACACAATGAGAAAACTATCTTAGGAGTTGTGCTTAACAGCAATGTGAAAAATGGATGGAGAGATGTCCATGTATACGTCTAACCTTTCCCTGAGGAAAAAGAGGCTATGAGGAATAAGTGCAGGAAGGTAAAACCAGAAGAAATATCAAATCATATTTACCTTCCAGAGCAGTAAATGCTTGAAGCATACAAGACTGGGCACAAGAGCTCACGCTGGGTGAATTAAGTCAGTAAGATGCTCTGTGCTGGTAGTCTTCCAAATGAAAAGCCACCTCCTTGTGCTGCTCTCCTGGTTTCTGATCACCCTCCTGACAACCGCACGCTCTCCCAGATGCGGTGCAGCTACCGTCCGTGTTCCCCAGCAGCTGCCTCGCAGGAGCCTCTGCAGGACTGAGTGTTGCTGAAGCCCAGCAGCTGCTTTGCCCCATTCCTTTCTGATGCTGTTTCCAGCCCCCAAACCACAAGGAACGACTTTACACAAACCGCAAGCAAGGGGAAGATTGTACTGCAAAGACAGCGCTCCTTATGCTGAGTAAGGGCAGAAGCAGAAGGTGCAGAATCAGAGTGACTTTGGCACTTTGCAGGTGGAAAAGGACCTCTACCACTCACTCCCTTTGTGAAAATGTTAACTGAAGAGTTTTGCTTTCACAGGATTTGGTGCTCTCCCCCTCCATCTCCGTTACCAATAAATAAATAAATATCATGGGGGAAACCTAGGCGAGGTTTTCCTCTTCTTACTTTGAAACCTGGAAGAACCCAACCTTTTTCATTCAAAGTTTATTCAAAAAGTTTATTCATTAAAAGTTTATTCAAAGGATCTGACCAGCTCAACTACTTGACTGCTGCCACCCATATATGACTGTGACAATGCAGCATGGCCAAAGACAGCTGTGCTCACAGGACACTAATACCATGTTATAAAAATCCATTTTTACAACAAAATATATCTGGTAACAAAATGTTCAGAGCTTATTACATATGTGAGGAATACAAGGGCTTAAGCAATGTCCCAAAGGAGTTCTATGAAAGATTAAGTACTGTTTGGTGGGGAAGATGAACAAGTCTGCCACAAATCAGGGATGTGAAGGGACATACAAAGATCACACATTAGCTGGTATGATAGAAAAATGGTTTTATTTACCCAGCTAGCAGAATGACGTTTTTTCCTTTTGTTTTCCCCGTCACAAGACCCTTGCCTTCCACCTAACTGAAAGTAGCTGTGTATTAATAACTTCATCAAATGCGGGTCAGAGGTGATATTAAGAACTTATATGCAAGTAATGCTTGGAGCTACTAGAAAAACAAAAAGAGTGGAAGGAATTTTACAAATTTTACTTCAATCGACAGATATCTGTGAAGACTATTTTGCTGTTTTAAAGCAAGAGAGGCATCTCAGAGCGAATGCAGCTATTTCTATTCCTCATTAACTGAAGATTCAAACCTATGTGCTACAAACCTCACTGAGGTTGCCTGCTTTATAACTGGATACAGCATTAAAAAACCCCAAACAAAACACCCCCCCTCCCATTTTTGTGTACACACCTGTGAGAGATCAGGGTTCTTCACCTGGGATTCATGTAAACAAAGATTTTTTCAAATCTTGTTGAACTAACTGACGTGGTGGCTCACAAGAGCTGATGAAAACAGGGTGCTGCACAAGGCTTGTCAAACGTCCTTGCTAATATAGCGCAATATGGTCATTCCACGTGAGCGCTGCAGGGAGAGCATGAGGTGAGGTTAGTTGTGACGCATCAGCTGCCCATTTTAAAGTAAATGCCTCTAAATCAGGGGGTGGAAAATCCGGGGGGAAATAAAAGTCTTTTAGCTCCTTCCAGGGTGTTAAATCCTGGATGAACATCTGAGATTGTGAGTAGAGAGCTTCCGGGTGAGATCTGCTCCATTTCTCACTTCTTCCCTGCTGCTGGCATGTAACATATTGTATGTCTCTCCCATGCACAGTTACTTCAGAGATTTTTAAGAGCAGCCGTTTCCATGTGCAAGTGCCCTCTCCCTTCCCAAATTCCCCAGGTGCACACAGCGCAGGGGTGCAGATGGCACTCAGCTAGAGCTCCTTGGCTAAGGTGCAAGCCTACCAGGTGAGGAGGAATAGTCCTCTGTCCCAGCCATTGTCCTCAGGCAAGAGATCCCACTGAAAACCACTTGGTTTCAGCTGATTTCCACTTTCATGGACTACCGTTAAGAATCAAAACAAATAAACGGAATGTACAATGGGAGCATACTGGCTTCATGCAATGTCCACGTTCCTCTGGGAGAATGGGTCCTCTACCAAGTCCTCCAGCCAAAGATGCAGGCCAAAGAGTCTCTGATAAAATCTCTTCAAACTCAGAATCCACTTTTTTTGTGCGTCACACATTACAAGAGATGCTGCCCTACAGCAGCTTTCCTGAGCGGTCCATCACTGGCTGACTTGGCATTCCACAGGGCTGTGAAATTCCTCCATTCTCCATTTTAACTTCCATTCTTGGCAATAACTGGAATTGGTTTTCAGAAGCAGAAAATTTCATTTTGGCAGCAACCCAAGGGCAATTCATGAGAAGTCAGCTGAGCTTGGGGCTCAATGCTATCACCACTTACCAGGGTTTAGTGAGAACGAGCAGACAATTTGCTTTGGGTCACCACAGCATCAGTCTTTTCACACAGTGAAAAATACTACTATGCTTTCTCCTGCTTAATTTTGTCCATTCTTGACCTTAGTAACAATTATGATTTATTGTTATAATTATTCGTAACCTATTCCAATATCTGCTGTTTTCACAGACACTCTAAGTCAACATCTGTAGCCTATATAGTTCAGAGGATTCCCCTGCATGAAAATCCCCCCAAAGGAAAATTGTGGCACAGCAACACTAAGAACAAGAAATTGTTATTATATTATATTAATTGTACAGCAATATGACTGTCCATTGCTGTGGCTAGTAACGCACAAGTACAAAGAGTTTCAGACCTCAAAAAAATGGACATATTTTATGTCTTACGATGGGCAGAAGGTGGCTTCTAAGCCTCACGAAAGGAATAAGCTTTAAGGAGATATGTTAAGGAATTATTCTTTCCTAATGTCCTATATGTTTTAGAGTACAGTAAATGGTATGTTTCTACAAAGAGTTGGTCATAGACCTCTGCTGTTTGCTGAAACAAAAACCTTTTCAATCCAAATTGAGAGACGTAAAAAAAAAGACAAGACTGTTAGATCATCTGGTCCACCCTCTGCCAACTCAGAGCTGTTCCCTGAGTTTGCTTGGGTTTGTCCACTGCACTACTTAGTGAGTCAGGCAGTGGGACCTAGTGCATTACCTTGGGGATACTCTTGCACAGTTCAGTAAGTTTTTTTAGCTAAGAAATTTTTCCTAATATTGTTTTATTTAATGATGAGATCAATAGGGTGGATATCTGGCTTACACTAGGAAGACCCTTTGCTGGGTTTCTGCTGCATTTCAGTTTTAATGTAAATCCTCTAATCCGCTTTACATTGAACAGCACTGTGCGTCCCTTAAAGAAATCTCGTGCTAGCCCTGTACATCCATCACAGAATAAATAAAATAGATAAATGCTCGAATACCTGACCTACTTGTTCAGGCTTTGTGAAGGCTCTGCCAAACTTACAGTTCAGATGTATATCAAACATCTGAAGGAGGCATTCTTTCTTGCCTCATCACCTGTGCTGGTTTGTTCCAGATTTTTTTGTGAAATACTAAACCTCAGGAATATTAATATTCTTTGCAAGAGGCAGTCCCTTGAAACAGTATAACAAGTAGATTCTTATAGATCTGCCAAGACTTGATGATATAGTCACAGTGTTTTATTTTTAGAAAATAAATCAAGAGTGAAACATCTCCGATTGAGATAGGCCCAGAACCTGGGATCAGGAAAGCCCCAACAGCTGTGAGCATGGACAGGGAGGCTGGGTGACTCTGAACCCACAGCTGGATTCAATGTTGGGCCGGTTCCTCTCTTCGGAATGATTTGCACCAAACGCATCAGGCCAAAACGTCCATGACCTTTCCGGGGAGGCAGGGAGAGGGAGCTGAACAGCTAATGCAAAGATCTGCCTTTTGCAGACTTGCCACTTCCTAAAGGGTCTTTACTGGTGACAGCGTTCACAAAACAGAGTGAAAATCTATAGCCTCGTGTTCAAGGAGAATATTGGAGAAGTAATTTAATAAATAACCTCACGATGATGCGGCCTGGCAGTAAACAAACAAGTTTCCAATTCAGATACTGCCGTCCGCAACGTCCCCAAGGCAATTTAACATTTCAACCCCATTTTCTTTAGGAAGGGGTGTGCACCTACGAGATTCAACCAGCCAACGCCACCACCATGTCTTTACGCTT
>NW_010522557.1:0-225 GCF_000687285.1 Phaethon lepturus
CCTGTGTCTCTGCCCTGCAGCCCATTGCTATATTTTTCTTCATCTGTCTGTTATCCTATTCCCATTTTTGTACTTCCTCCCCATTTGCCCTTTAGCCCTTCACAATTCCTGTGTCGGTCCCCCACCCCGCTCCACACCCCTATTTTTTAATTCCTCTTTCTCTGCCTTGTGTTCTAGATATACTTTTTCTTTCTTAGATTCTCTCATTCCACATCCCTGACCCTA
>NW_010522557.1:620-850 GCF_000687285.1 Phaethon lepturus
GCACCCCCATTGGCCCCAGCCAGTTCCGGCCAGCTCCAGGGCAGATCTACTGCTGGTCAAAGCTGAGCACATCAGCAACACCCGTGGTGCCTCTGTGATGCTGTATTTAAGAAGAGCTAAAAAAGGCTGCGTAGAATGTGCGATAGAGCAAGTGTGAAACGGGCCTGCAGACACCAAGGCTGCGTAGAATGTGCGATAGAGCAAGTGTGAAACGGGCCTGCAGACACCAA
>NW_010522558.1:0-29515 GCF_000687285.1 Phaethon lepturus
TCCCAGCTTCTTCTGCACCTCCTCACTGGCAAAGCATGCTGAAGCTGAAAAGTCCTTGATTTAGTATAAAACTACTTAGCAACAACTAAAAACATCAGTGTGTTATCAATGTTGTTCTCATACTAAATCTGAAACACAGCACTATACCAGCTACTAGGAAGAAAATTAACTCTATCCCAGCTGAAACCAGGACACTCCATAGCTAAAGTTTGTGTTTTACCTGACATCCTGAACTTCGTAACTACTAAAACTCGGCCTGGAGTGCTGAGGTGGAAGGGATGTCCCGGATGCTCGACTTGCATTTCCTGGCATCAAAAGTCAGCTGAGATCTGTCGTATTCCAGCTTGAGAGAATTCATAGGCATGAAACAATTTACCAGGGCAAGTTTTGTCCTTGAGCGTAAAACCACCTTTCACTCTTGTCAATGTCCTTTTTACATTATATCATGTCTCCCTGCCTCTGTATTGAGCCTTTATCCAACAGAGGTACACTTTTATCAATGCATGTCATAAAAATGTATATCTGCTGGGTTCAGACAATGGCTGGGATTTGACTCTGGAAAAAATACCCTCAATGTATCATTGCTCAGAAAATGCATCTGTAGAGGCTGCTGTATTAGCTGTGGTGTCAGAGGCTGAAAGGAGGGCCTTCAGAGCATAATGATGAGAGCAGATATATATTCTGACCTTAAATTGCCCTGGCTGTCATATTGTCTAGGAATATAGGGTATGAGTTCACTAAGGGAAGACAGGAAGGTATGCATTAATCTAATTGCTAGATTAAAAAAAAAAATTAAAATAGTTGTACACAGATTAATTTCCTGTGCAAATACTGCATGCTTACTATCCTTACTTGAGTAAATTTTATTTCACTAGCTCAAGTTAAAACCAAAGACATTTAGCTCTTATGAAAGCATATAGCTGATATTTCAGAAAACATCAGTTCAGGTTAGGTTGATACATTGGGGAGAGACAGAAATGTCACTGATCTGGTAAAAGCACTATTTTCTCTTCAGATGCCATTTCACACTTCTAATATCAGGGAAATGCTCTTTTGATTCATGGAAAATAGAAATATCAGAAGTCGAGTTTCATGGTATGTCAGTGAATGGTACAAAGCAATGTTTTTCAGCACCACTTTTGCTTCTTTAGAGGGAGGTCTCTGTATTTTTTTTTTCTCTCCAAATCAGATTAAAGACACGTCCTCTATCAAGACTCTTCTAGCTCTGTCAAAAAGATATGTTCAGGGCAGTCAGTGGCTTTCTGATCTTCTGTGGCAATCTGCTGGCTGATACGGGAGGACTGGAGAGAAATGCTTTAGGTCTGTGAAGCCACTTCTCACGGAGAAGGTGCACTGCACCTTCAATTTTGCAGTGACTTTCATACAGCAGTTTCTCCATCTTCTGTTCTTCCTGGGCTATATTGGCCGCTGTGTACATGGTATTACTGCATCACACAGAAAAAGCATACGCCTGCTGGAAATGTCACTCCTCAGCTTCTTCTGTGACTGTATTTGGGAGAGGATATTTGGTAGAGCAATTATTATCTTCTCTAAATTAAAAATGCCAGCTGACTACTGTTGTGAAGGTTGCTTTGAAATACTGTAGCTTAAGATTCATATAGGACTGCTTTAAGGATGAAGTTGTCCCAGTTGATGTCCATATGAAAGTCTCATTGTAAATAAAACTTCCTGCAAGAGACATATGGAACATCTTCAAACAAGCCACTTAGGGAATGTCTCTCCTAAAAAAAAAAATATTTCCTAAGTATTGTGAGGGGAAAAAGCAAGAGAAAACTATTACAGAGGAATCTTCCTCTTTTATTCTCACAAGAAAGTGCTTGAAGATGATATTCTTTGTTCGGAGAACAAGCTTATGGTGAGCTTTCTTCAGCAAAGTAAGAATTGTCAAAGATGGAATATCTGGGTTTAAGTGGTTCACATTGTGTTCATGTTTCTTGATTCAGTATCATTTAAAGGGCATGCTGGTTGCCTCTGATGTGAAAT
Organism: Phaethon lepturus; assembly: GCF_000687285.1. Classification (NCBI taxonomy): domain Eukaryota; kingdom Metazoa; phylum Chordata; class Aves; order Phaethontiformes; family Phaethontidae; genus Phaethon; species Phaethon lepturus. Next base: position 2,005 of record NW_010522558.1, read on the forward strand.
TTCCTTAAGTCACTATGTCACTGAAAAGGTGAACACCAAAGCAAGAAATCTGAATTGGACTCAGTGGGAGGCTTTAACCACAGGTATGTTGTTTAAACTAAACACATTCTGAAAACTCCTCTTCTCGCTTCCGCTGCTCTTCATTGCAATTCTCATTTATGTAAATTATCTCAAAATGTAACAGGCATTTCATTGTCAGTATATCCTGGGACTGTGAACCAGGAGCAGAAGAAGGTTTTATACAACAGGCTGGCTACAAAGTACTGAGATGTCAGGGTGTCCTGCTGTGTGACTTGCTAAAAACATGAACTAAACTCACTCCTGAACCATGCTCAAGAGTAGAGGAAGTTGGCCTTCATACAGTGCATGGTCATGTCCCTTTAGTGGGGGGTGATGGTTGGGTTGGGAACCCCTGGACTTGCAAGCTGTGCTGCTAGGTTCCCCAGCAGTGTGTGTGTGGGAGGGCATTGCCCATCTTCCTTCCCTTGACCCAAAGATTTCACTACTTCTGATTTTATTTCTCCTGTGGTACAAGATGGTGAAGGAGGGAATCTTCCCCACAGTAACCAAACTAGACAGGGACAACCTCTGGTATCATGTCTGAGAGAAAAATTTAACTTGAAGATATTTGCATTCCCCACATGGCTATCTCTTTACTTTATTAGTCTGAGGCATACGTACGAATTTAGTTAAAATCAATCTCAATTTTTCTGTCTTTGTTCCTGCAGCACTGAATCAGGAGGTCAATTGCTTTCTCCTTCCCCCCAAGCTCAGTCATTCCTGTGAAGGAATGTGACTACATCTTCAGGTTATGTGCTGGAAAAAACTAAATTTGTAGCTCACAAGTGTTACTGGACTAGGAGGAAATTCATATGGTTCTTGACATCTGGGGAGAATGCTAGTTTTCTCAGGAGAAATAACCTTATAGCTCTGTACTTTTCTTCAGTATCTCCAATGGGTGTTTTGTCAGGATAAAAAAAAAAGCATGCTTAAGTTCTGTAGCTGACTCTGGAGGAGCTGGGCAAGGAGGTGTGGGGATGGATAAACCAGCTTATTTGTGCTTCTAACACTGCATCCCTTTTAAGAATGACTTGTTACTGAGTTTTTAGCATAATACTAAGAAAACACCCACCCCACCCCAAAATAGTAAAACTAGTTTCAGCAATGAGATAATATTTGCATTTTGTGTCAAAATGCTGATGGCACTTCATAATGTTTCAGGACCTGCTATTTTCCTGGTCTTCCAGGCTGTGTATGGGGTAGAGCTTTTTCCAGCAAGCATTTGGCTTGACAGTAGAAATTCAGGAAGAATGGGTAACTTCTTGTAACTGCTCAATGGTTTTCCAGTTAAGATCCTGGCTGCTGGTGCCAGAACAAGATCCAGAGCAAGGGAGCGCAGGCTCATGGGGTCACCTGGATCAGGCAGAGACTTGCAGAGGTGGTGGGGAACGGTGAGCTGATAAAACCCCTGAGTGACTAAGACCTTCTGAAGGAGAAGAGGAGACTAGGCAGGGCTTAAAAATTATCTGAGGGGACAGAAACTGAGGCCAGAAGCATGGGTCAGCTTGTGAGGGCACAGTGGCCAGGGGGAAGAGCTGTGCAGAAACTCTCTCTTCTATCTGACATGGTCGCTGTGCTCTCTCTGCTAGAAAGAAATAATTTTTTTTTTCTTGTTTCCTCATGAAAAATCTAACTCTTTCTGTGTTTCTTGGTATTTGGAGATTTCCCTGTAGGGAGGAGGTGGAAACACATCCATATTAAGGCTCTGGGGTCATCATAAACACCCTGGTGTGTGTCCTGGCATTTTACATAAGAGTAGATATAATAGTGAAAGGCCTGGAGAATGAAAAGCAAAATAATTGTGAAAATATAATAGTGATGAGGGGAGCAATTAAAAAAAAAAAAGGGAGATTCTGTGGATGAAATTAAGTTGAGAGACTGCTTCCTTGGAAGCAAAGTAGTTTAAATATAAGTAGTGCAGTTACCCATGGAAAGATTGATTATTTTCAAGGGTAAAACTTAGTTTAATAAGCAAACACAATCTTGTAAGACTGTGTTGTCCTAAGTACAGGCCAACCATCACCACTCAGAGCTGTCAGTAATAAATTGTTTCTCATTACTTGCTTTCTGAGGAGAGAAAAAGGAGGAAAGTGATCCCCATCATTCTGTGGTCCCCGACCACAGGGGCTGAAAGTGGCAAACGCTGCTTCTATTTTGGAGTACCTCATCTCAGGACCCGAATCTTCAGTGACCTGAATCCTGGAGACAGGATTCCATGGAGGTGGGGAGTAGAAAATAACTTTATCAGACCAGCAGTTCAAAAACAACATAGTAGTACATGCTAGAATTGAATGCGATTGGAATGGTTTTGGTAACGTATTTCTTAACAGTTGGAACCTGATTTTACTGTTGAGGGGCTTTGTGCTGAGGGTAATAGGATTCTGAATCCTTTTGTTTAGCTGGATGTGGTAAAGCGCTGCATATGCTTTAGGTTCAGTGTTACTCTCCCTGCAGGAGGAGGGAGTTTGGAGCATTTTTGGGGGGGAAGAATTAGGTCCTTGCTCAATTAATGTTTTGGATTCAGCCTTTTCTGTCTGACAAGAGTATACTACTTCGTGTTGACAGATCTGTTTCTTCCTACTGACCTCCTGCAGATTCATCTTTATGTCGAAAAAGTATAAACAGTCTTTGAACGTCATCTCACTCTTTAAATACTTTTCTTTAAGAGAAAATGTAATTACTTTTTTATAAAGCAGAATTTTTTTCCTCTAATTTTTTGATAACTAGATATTTTCTTTTTATTTGCTTAAGCAAACCGTAATCTCCTTCCCTGGGTCCCTTCAAAATCTATCCATCATGCTAAGAATTGCATCTCAAATGTAGCAAGTTTAAGATCCTTATCGTCTCATTGCAGCATAAAGCCTGCTAAACATTTGACATTTGCCTTTAGCTTTTAAAACTCAGTTTTTATACAACACTAGGTTTATGAAGTGTATAGAGGCAGCTTTATAATCTACTAGAAAATAATTGTCTTGTTTTAGCTTAGCAAAGCAAAGATCACTCATCCTATATAAAGAACAGAACATGAATAAAGGTTGGGTTACTGCAGATTTTTTGCAAGCTTCCTCGCAGTTAATTGAAATGTAGACTTGTCAAGGAAACTTGGTGGTGAGATACACTCTCACCACAGACAGGAGGAAGGAGATACAGATATGCATTTCTCTCAAAGTTGCTTCAAATTGTGATGTGTGGACTTACACGTACAACTGAAGCATGATACCATGGAATTTTTTATGATGATGGTGACACAGGCTGTATGCTTAATGCAGTACAGCTACCTCATTTAACAAAACTCGGTTAACCCCAGTTAATCCTACTGATGCAGCTCTGCAGCTTGTGGTGCCTGCTTTAGCTTGGATAGTGCTGCAGTCCAGTGTATAATCTGTGGCATGATAGTTGAAGAAAACGTGTACTTTATTCTTTTTAAGGATTCTGAATTGGGTTCTTATTGTGTGGCTTTCTCTTGTTTTAGCTTTCTAGCTTAGAGAAATGCTGATCTTCTCTATCCCTAAAATAAAATTTGAATCTGAGGGTTGTTTACAATCCCTGGTACTCGAATGCCTGATTTCCTGCCTGTGCTGCTGAGAAGAGGGTGGGGCTTTTTTGGGGGGTGGTGGGGCTTTTTCTTCTTGATGTGTTGATGCAAAATGTTGAACTGACTTCCTGTACCTTTTAAGGAAAATGCAGTAGGTTTGCTTCATGTATTCAGTTCAATTTAGAAAGAACTTGTGCAGGGTGGAGATTATTCCAAAATGCTGGGGGGCTGTATCTTGCCCCGTGAGTCCTGGGGAATGCTCGTGCTTGAGGTACTTTTGCTCAACATCATGTACTTGTGGACTTCAAATCTGCCAGGTGTCTGTCCTCTAGAAACAACATGCTTTTGTGGGCTGGGCAGGGAGCCTGCAGCTCTGAAGCTGTATTCCCACCTGTATCTGGTTTACTAACGCTTTGTCCTTATGTAACACTATTTTGTTGTGTCTTTCACTTTTCTCTCTCCTTTCCTCCCCCGCAACTAGGCTGTTACTGAATCTTGCCAGCGGTACATAACAGGAGCATGTTAGTGCTCTGTTGACATCTTACAAGTGGTTCAGATCTACAGCTTTGTCAGTGCTACCACGCTGCTAAAAACAGCCGCCTTCTCATTCTTCACTTTTTTTTTTTTCTTCTCATGATTGGATGTTGTATACCTTGTAGTCTCTTGCTAATGCCAGCACTTTATATAGCAATTCCTGGGCAAAGTCAGGTGGTTTCTTCTCAGTTAATATTTCTTTTCTTGATAAAATACAAGTTGGATTTTACCAGAGAGCTTGTAGTGAAGTAGCAAAAAGGCAGATATTAAGGAACTCGGCTGGTGTTTTTGCAAAGAGCTCACTTGGGGGGGAAAAAAGGCAGTTAATTAAGAAAATATATATATCACAGCTCACAGAACCAAAATGCCAGCTGCTGTTGACAGTAAGTCAGCAGACTTGGAAGTCCAGTAGACATGGACACAGATGCTCTGATTGGTATTGACAGATCGGATAGTGATTTTTTCACTGGAACTCACAGAATCACTAAGGTTGGAAAGGACCTTTGAGATCACTCAGTCCAACCGTTAACCCAACACCACCATGCCCACTAAACCATGTCCTGAAGTGCCACATCCACACGTTTTCTGAACACTTCCAGTGATGGTGACTCCCCCACCTCCCTGGGCAGCCTGTTCCAATTCTTGACCAGCTTCTCAGTGAAGAAATGTTGTCCTAATATCCAATCTAAACCTCCCCTGGCGTAACTTGAGGCCATTTCCTCTCGTCCTATCACTAGTTACTTGGGAGAAGGGACCAAGACCAACCTCACAACAACACCCTTTCAGTCAGTTGTAGAGAGTGATAAGGGCTCCCCTCAGCCTCCTCTTCTCCAGACTGGACAAACTCAGTTCCCTCAGCTGCTCCTCATAAGACTTGTGCTCCAGACCCCTCACCAGCTTCGTTGCCCTTCTCTGGACACGCTCCAGCACCTCAACATCCTTCTTGTAGTGAGGGGCCCAAAACTGAACACAGGATTCAAGGTGCGGCCTCACCAGGGCCGAGTACAGGGGCCCAATCACTTCCCTACTCCTGCTGGCCACACCATTTCTGATACAGGCCAGGATGCTGTTGGCCTTCTTAGCCACCTGGGCACACTGCCGGCTCATGTTCAGCCAGCTGTCAACCAGCACCCTCAGGTCCTTTTCTGCAAGGCAGCTCTCCAGCCACTCCTCCCCAAGGCTGTGACGTTGCATGGGGTTGTTGTGACTGAAGTGCAGGACCCTGCACTTGGCCTTATTAAACCCCATACAGTTGACCTCGGCCCATCGATCCAGCCAAAAAAACCTTGGTGCTGAGTCATCTGAGGTTAGAGACAATTACAGAACATTCCTATGGGGTAAAGTGTGCATGTTCCTTTAGCAGGACATGAGGTAACTTGGGATAGCTTAGTCCTTGGTGAAAGAGGGTTATGCTTCCAGTGGGACCTTAGAGGTGAGAATCCAGGCATTACCTGAGATGATGTTGTGCTCTAAACTAAAATCCCAGCTTTCTTCCATGATAATCTGGTGGTGTGTTTTTGGTTTTGTTTGGTTTTTTTTAGTTAAGGAAGTAGCTGTAACCTTTGACAGAAATGTTTTGGGGGAAGCTTCAGCAGTCTTGTCTTTGGCTGCCATACCTTGAGAGAGTAGTCTTTGGGCTAAGAGTGTTTGAAAAACACTGAAGTGAATTTTGTCTTTGGAGAACAGAAATAATACTGCTGCATATAGATGCTTGGGTGAGCAATCCCAAGAATAGCTGATAACAGCATAGTGAGGAGAAGGCTGTTTGTTTTTTTTTTTAATTAAAGGTGAGTATTGTGGATAGAAAGACCTGGATTTTTGTTTCATGTGAAAGTCTTCATAGCTTTTTTCTTTTTTTCATGAAGTGTAGATATTTAAAACAAATACCATGATTACCTTCCTGCCTTGAAAAAGCTGTAGAGACTTGTCAGGTGATTCCTGCAGTAGGCTTACTTTCTTCAGGATGTGGACTTGTGCAAAGTATTTGACACTGTCTTGCATGACATTCTTGTCTCTAAATTGGAGGGACATGGATTTGACAGCTGGACTGCTCAGTGGATAAGAAATTAGCTGGGCGGTCGCACTCAGAGTTGCAGTCAATGGCTCAATATTGAAGTGCAGGCTTGTGTCAAGGGGTGTTCCTCAGGGATCGGTACTGGGACTAGTGCTGCTTAACATCTTTGTTGGCAACATGGACAGTGGGTCTGAGTGCACCCTCAGCAAGTTTGTAGATAACACCAAGCTGTGTGGTGCTGTTGACACACCTGAGGGATGGGATGCCATCCAGAGGGACCTGGACAGGCTTGAGAGTGAGCCTGTGTGAACCTCAAAGTTTGACAAGACCAACTGCAGGGTCCTGCACCTGGGTTGGGTCAACCCCAAGCACAAGTATAGGCTGGGCAGAGAATAGATTGAGAGCAGCCCTGCCGAGGAGGACTTGGGGATACTGGGGGATCAAAAGCTGGGCATGAGCCGGCAATGTGTGCTCGCAGCCCAGAAGGCCAACCGTAGCCTGGGCTGCATCCAAAGCAGCGTGGCCAGCAGGTCGAGGGAGGTGGTTCTACTCCTCTCTGGTGAGGCCCCACCTGGAGTCCTGCATCCAGCTCTGGAGTCGTCAGCACGGGAAAGACATGGACCTGTTGGAACAGGTCCAGAGGAGGGCCACAAAAATGCTCAGAGGGATGGAACACCTCTCCTGTGAGGAAAGACTGAGAGAGTTTGGATTGTTCAGCCTGGAGAAGAGAAGGCTCCGGGGAGACCTTATTGTAGCCTTCCAGTACTTAAAGGGGGCCTGTAAGAAAGGTGGGGACAGACTTTTTAGCAGGGTCTGCTGCAATAGGACAAGGGGTAATGGTTTTAAACTAAGAAGGCAGATTTTGACTAGACAAGAGGAGGGAAAGTTTCACAATGAGGGTGGTGAAACCCTGGGACAGGTTGCCCAGGGAGGTGGTAGATGCCCCATCCCTGGAGACATTCAAGGCCAGGTTGGACGGGGCTCTGAGCAACCTCATCTAGTTGCAGATGTCCCTGCCTGCTGCAGGGGGACTGGACTAGATGATCTTTAAGGTCCCTTCCAACCCAAACATTTCTGTAACAGCTTAACATTGTTACAGAATGAAAGCTGTGTCCCTAAACCAGATGACTTGCTAATTAATTATCTCTGCTTTTTAAAGTAAGCGCTTTCATTGTAACATGAACTTGTTGCTTTTGGTTTTCAGCCTTTGGAAAATAGGTTAAAATGCCCTTTATTACCAGAATTCTTTCCTTCTGGTAGACATGCAATGCCTTCATCCATGTTTTGGTTAAACTACATAGATTGAGCTTTATGCCTATTGTCATCTTGCTAATTCAGTGTATGGTGGAATGACACATCTCCTTTCTATTTTTGATCCCAAGGTATCTGCATAAGAGTTCAGTTTTCTGAATTTTTGTTCATATTCTTTTGTATTTTCTGGTGCACATTTTAATGAGGGTGAAACACCGGGGTGAAATGCTACAACTGCTGTGAGAATTCAAAAAGTATAATACAATCCAAATTCTCATATTTGTTTTTTTCCCCTCTCTATTCTGTGATACTGTGATGTACCTTGATGCCTGCAAGAAGTAAATCTTAGTGTCATGGAAGTTGATAGGTGAGGTATAAGCAAGGCCTCGGGTAGAAGTGGCTGTTCCCATTAGTTATGTCAACAAAGTCGGATAAGACTGGTGTTCAGGGAGTACAGCTTGTACAAAAACTTTCGCAAGTATAAAGATATAACTCAGAATAGTCTTAGACCTTCAACAGTCCCCTTTCCACAAGCTTGGAAAAAGCAAGGGAGAAGTACTGCTCGTGTATGGAAACAGATGTGTGGCAAAAGCATTTAACTAGAAGACAGGAGATGTTTTCTGAGCTTAACAGCATGATGTCCTCACGCTCATGGAATGGAAGGCAGCCTTGCGGTAAGCAAATGAATGTCTTGCTGACCTCAATTAAGATTCGTTCTGCTTGTGCTGGGGCTGAATTTTGTTCAAGCCTGCTAGGTGCATACTAGGTGAATAGCAGACAAATGCAAATGACCTCATTTTATCATTTGGATGGCATGAATACCTCAAAGTCCACCTTTAACTAAATTAGAAGCCTGGAATGAAGAGCTATAGCTCTCTGAGTGGTCCATGGAGAGCGCTGTACCCCTGAGGTGCCCTGAATCGCCCTCTGTGCGCCTCACTGATCACACAGGAACACAGTTGTAGCTGAGCCCAATGTTAATGTGAATTTGCCCTTTATATCTGCATGCATTTGAGCTTTCTATGCTCAACCCTGAATTTGACTGTCTCTTTCTTAAGTTTTTTTTATAGATTTTTTGTGTGTCTCATAGGAGAGAGATTTGTCTTACTGTGAGACAGCACAAGAAACTGCAGAAATCACAAACTGCGTGTCACTTTGTCTCTGTTATTCGTGAGGAGATGCTGTACCTATAAATTGCAAAAATCTAACACCTGCAACTGCAGCCAGATAAAACACTGACACAAGGGCAGCTGAGAAGCAGTGAGAGACAGATGAGACTATGGCTTTTTGTCAACTGGCTTCACCCTTCTGGAGAATATCTGGTGTCAAGCTGTCAGCCTGCTTGACTTCAGAATGAACAAAGAGTGAGCTGATAAAACAGCATGAGTCCTATCACCTCTCCTTTCTTGGGAAAGTTTAGAGACTGACATAATTCATGAGATGTTCTGCCTTTTTGATCCTGTCCTGCTTCCCTCTGCCTCTAATGTATCAGCTTGTAGCCTAAAACTATAATCTCTAGTGGTCTTAAATTCTGGTTAAATACCCTGGCCATGCACAATTATATGAATAGACTGTCTCAGAAAATAACAAATCATTCAAATACAGAGAAGATCTTGAATCATGTCTCAATCTGTTTCTGTCTTGGTAATGCCTCTAACTGAAATGCCAAGTAAAAGCATTGCTGAAGAGTAGGCCATCTCTGAAAATTGTCAAGTTGTAATTTAGCTTTCTGTGATCTATCACTCTGATATGTGGAAGAAATACTTTTTTTTAATCTTTTCTTTACATATAAACACTAAATTCTATCTGCAAAGTATTTAAGTATGACAAGGAAATAGGCTATAGCTATAACTGTTGTTCCACTATGGGAGTCCTGTGGCTGCACAAATGACTTTAATTTGCTATTACACTTTATTCCTGAATGATTTTTCAACCCTCAGTTATAGTTACATATGCTTTATTCTGTTGTTTATTTAATATACCATTGAATCAATGGAAAAATCATTACAGCAGTGTTTCCTCCAGCACCAACTTCCTCAAACATCAAAAGCCTTAGCTGAAGGAACCTGTGCTGGTGTGTGAAATCACTGTTAGTCATGGATTTAAAGTCCATGAATTTCCATAATTTTATTAATACACCGATAATGAAGAGGCAGACAGGAGTTAATAATGAGGATCTCATTCACAGATCTTGATTTGTCTTCCAAAACACTTCCTTGGTTCTTGTGCCATTTAAGCTCGGGGTGTTAGAAATGCTTTCACCCTGGGCTTCTGTTAAACTACCCTCAAATACACTTTTCTTTTACCCAAGGTTTACATTTGTTATTGTTCACATTATGGCAAACTTAATTTCACATAAACTTAATTTGGTCCATCCAGGCAAATTTAGTTTCATTATGGACAATGGGAAAGATGCTTTCTGGGCCCCTAATTGCAGCGGTCCTAATTTTGTATCAGCTTTTTTGTGACATGCAGCATAGGTATGCATGTGTGGAAGCTTTGTGGGAGGGATGAGGAAAGCGAACAGAGAAGGGAGGTATCTTTACGCTAGTCTCTGAAGTAACTATGCCAGACTAGTAGTTACCTGCTTCTGAATTGTTTCACAGAAGGAGGTTCACTCTGGAGGAAGTCCTGGTTCCTTTTTCAGCTTAGGGATTTTTCCATCAGATGAACGGAAGTTCAGTAAAAGTGTGATAGCTCTTTGAGCATATTTTAGTAACTTTATTAGGAAGTGTCAAGATTTTGCTGTGAACTGGGGAACACAAAGTCTGAGGCTGAGCACCTTATGTTGTGTTTTAGCAGGCTCAGTTTAAGAATTAGTAAACTTCTTTTAAAGGAAATAGAGTTTTTATTTGGTTGGTTGGTTTGTTGGGTTTGTTTTCTTTATTTGTGGTGTTTTACTAAAAATCTAGTTTGAATTCATACCTCAGGGGAAAACTGTTGACTGTTGGGTTTAGTTTTGGTTTGTTTTTTTTTTTTTAATTAAAAGTAAAATTAAAAAAAAAACTAACAACCTTGGACTGAAATGGTTTCTTAATGTAGTGAAATGTTTTGACTTCGGTGGGCTTTCAAAGGAACAGTATGCAAAGTAAAAGTAAGGCACAGACCCCTTAGCTCAAGGTCTAAAGTAGGTGCTTTGGATGTGGAGGGCCTCGGCTCCAAGCTGGCTCTGTGCCCTGGTCACTCCACATCTGGAAGGATGCCCTGCACACCAGGTGTGTTGTGGTGTGGGTGCCTTGATCCCTGCACAGCACTGGTGTCTGTTACCTCTGTGGCGCTTTGCGGGGATTGAATTGGTTAACATGGAAATTAGTTTGGTTTTGATCTTTGGAAAAGCTGGAAAAAATGTGACCATAAGCCAAAACCCAGTAATATTTGTAATATTAATAGTAGTACAAAGTATGTGAAGAGTTCTGAAAGACAATGTAAAAGTACCATCTATTTGAAGAATATTGTCTAGTATGCAAGCTAATAGAGAACGCCAGTTTGGGGGTTTTTTTAAGTGTATGTACAAAATGGATAAACATTAAACAAAGATACAAGATTGTTTATCTCCCTCTATGGAAGACTGCATTCAGAATACCTATAATGACCTTGGCACTCTGCTTAATGAATAAATGGAGTATTCAGTGATATCTGATAATGAAAATGAGGCATGTTTAATTGACTTAGCCACCAGCTAATCAGCAGTTAATGCAGTCCTGAAAATTGTTAAGTTATTTCATTTTGGAGGGTCAGAGCACACGTGTAGAAAGGGGACAATCTAGGCTTTATACCTTAAGCATGAAGCAAATATAAATGGCAAACAGTAATTGATGTGGCCTGGAGGTTTTGGTCAGTAGCGTGGCCTTGATCTATGCTCTCCTTCGCTGTCTGCAAAATGTTCCAGAAGGAAACTTTGTTGGTTGATATCCTGCAAGCAATTGCACTGGAGGATCTGTTATATTGTGAGCAAAACAGCTCTGTTATTGGTGGACCAGCAAGTTAAATTGGGTTCCCTTAAAAAAAAAAAAGTGTGGATTTTAGTTGCCACTGTGTGAATGTCCCAGAATAGCCCGCTGGGATTTTGTTCAAAGTACATATTGAGTTACAGTGCCTGATTCGACACCTGCAAATGTCTCTGCCCTGATTTTACTTGGCTACAGACAGTGATTCAGAACTAAATGAGATAATTTCTTCCAAAATCTTTCCCTCTCAGCAGGGATTTTTTTCTGTTGCTCACAGGAATGACTTGTTATACAGAGCCGAAACAGTGATGTTTGAGGAAGAGGCCATCAATTTAGTTCCCTGCAAAAGGGGTAATCAATGGAAACCTTGCTTTCACTGCTCATGTTCAGAAATCCCAGGTTAACAAAGGATTTAGTGCAGCAGGAATCCTTTTGTTCCCTTTTTTCCACTTTTCTGTGAACTGCTTTTTTTTAGCATTTTTTTTCTTAATTTAAAAATATTAAATGGTTTTCACACGCTATCTTGATGAGCAAGTAGCAACTAGGAGGGGTTTTTCAGGGTTTTTGCATTTACTTGGAAGAGCAGAGGGTCAAATATGCCAAATGATAAAGTAAATATGTGCCCTGAATCAACAGGAATGGCTGCAGTGTCTGGATGTTGGTTCCACAGCCTTTGAGTGTCTGTCCTGTCCCTGATTTTAGCAGCTGGTGTCCTTCTGTAGAGAGCACAGGATTTTACCACACTTCTCCCTACTGGAGAGCAGCCCTGGGAAATTGGAGGCCCTGCAGTGAAATGAGGGGGAACATGAGGCCTCAGCCTCCATGTTGGGCCTTTGCGGAGGTATCTGTCACCTCAATCCCTGCAGAGCCTCCTGCTGCTTTCCTGTTGTTAAAACCTGGTCGTCCTACACGTGATCGTGACAAATGAAGGAGCAAGTGCTGAAATGGGGAGGGAGTCTGTCTTCAACTTTTTCTCCTTTGCCTCTCTTCACCTGCTTGCTGACGCTGTCTGTCTTTGAAAACCATCATAGATATGAAACAATGGAAAAGGGATTTTATTCTTTATTATGCATGTGCTGGGATACTCCTTTCAGCTCTTCACTTATTTCAGTGCCAGGCTTCAGATGCTTAATGGTTTGTACGCTGGGGCTTCGCAGACCTACCCTGAATGAATTCTGAAGATATTGCTCAAATTCCGAGTTCTTGATCTGGCATCAGCAAACTTCATTTAAACGGGTTTTAAACCTGATCTTTGCACCTTGTCTGACGCATCAGCTGTGAAGGGTCAGTGTATCAACTGTGGATCTTCACAAACTTCGGGAGCTTTGGAATTTGCCTGTGGGACGAAAGGGGAGCCTTGCCAAGCCCCTGCCGCAGAGCATCGTGTAGCCTTTCAAACGACAGATTTTACTTGGCAGTGTTGGATTTCAGTGTGGTCAAGAATGTACCACGAAGGTATTGACAAAAAATCCTGTCCTCTAAGGTGAATGTTTATTATAGTGGTGCCTGAGGAGAATTTGGGGTTTTTTTTGGTCAGACCAATACAGCAACATGTACACAGACACTAACTGAGCTGTTAGCAGGGTTTGCAAAGGAGACGAATAGGGTTCTTATAGCAGTGGTGATCTAAGAATAAAGGCGAAGTAAAGGTCACGTGCAGAAGCAATGTTCTTAGAATTACTGATAACTAGCCCTGTCTAGGGAGCTAGGCATTTCTGTCATTAAAATATTTGGAGCCCAGACTAGAGATTTTCTGTAAACACCTGTAAATATGAAAATAGCTTTTGGACATCCTTTGGAAGGAATCCAAATGTGGCCTTTGTTTCAGTCCCTACTCTGCGTGCACTCCACTTTCCCTCTCTGGTTTTAACAGAGCCCGTTTACTTGTGAGAAGTAAGTGCTGGGCACTCATTCTCTACATGATGTTGCACTGGGTTAAATAATGTGCTTTGTGGAGAGAGGCACAGAGGAAAACACTGAATGCCATGTTTTTCTTAGATATTTCTAAATGTTCTGTTTCTTGTAGTGTTCTGTAGTGAACACTGAGTATTTGTACAGCCTACTTGAGGTGATGATGACCTCTAATCCAACTGCGATGCTGGTGCTTGCTCTCCTTATTGCTGATACTAAGTGTGCTTCACCAGTCTCTCTATGACCCCACCCCAGTGGGTATTAATGTTGATTCTTATTATTGAAATGGATTATAAAGGAAGTGTACTTCACCTGTGTCATGCCGTTTGGTTGTTTATCACTGTGCACAGTCTGGAAATGATGTTTATTTGGTATGATGTCTGATGGTCAGAACGTAGGGTTATAGAATCACAGAATAGTTTGGGTTAGAAGGGACCTTAAAGATCATCTAGTCTAGCCCCCCTGTAGTGAGCAGGGACATCTGCAACTAGATGAGGTTGCTCAGAGCCCCGTGCAACCTGACCTGGAATGTCTCCAGGGATGCGGCATCTACCACTTCTCTGGGCAACCTGTCCCAGGGTTTCACCACCCTCACTGTGAAAAATTTCTTCCTTATCTCTAGTCAAAATCTGCCCTCTTTTAGTTTAAAACCATTACCCCTTGTCCTATCACTGCACACCCTGCTAAAAAGTCTGTCCCCATCTTTCTTACAGGCCGCTTTTAAGTCCTGGAAGGCTGCAATAAGGTCTCCCTGGAGCCTTCTCTTCTCCAGGTTGAAAAACCCCAACTCTCTCAGCCTGTCCTCACAGCAGAGGTGTTCCAGCCCTCTGATCATTTTGGTGGCCCTCCTTTGGACCTGTTCCAACAGGTCCATGTCTTTCCTGTGCTGACGACTCCAGAGCTGGATGCAGGACTCCAGGTGGGGCCTCACCAGAGAGGAGCAGAACCACCTCCCTCGACCTGCTGGCCACGCTGCTTTGGATGCAGCCCAGGATATGGTTGGCCTTCTGGGCTGCAAGTGTGCATATTACCGGCTCATGTCCAGCTGTTGATCCCCCAGTATCCCCAAGTCCTCCTCGGCAGGGCTGCTCTCAATCTGTTCTCTGCCCAGCTTATATTTGTGCTTGGGGTTGCCCCAACCCAGGTGCAGAACCCTGCAGCTGGCCTTATTGAGCCTCATGAGCTTCACACAGGCCCATTCCTCGACCTTGTCCAGTTATATTTGTGCTTGGGGTTGCCCCAACCCAGGTGCAGAACCCTGCAGCTGGCCTTATTGAGCCTCATGAGCTTCACACAGGCCCATTCCTCGACCTTGTCCAGGTCCCTCTGGATGGCATCCCATCCCTCAGGTTTGTCAACTGCACCACTTGACTTGATGTCATCTACAAACTTGCTGAGGATGCACTCGATCCCACTGTCTGTGTCATTGATGAAGATATTAAAGAGTACTGGTCCCAATACAGACCCCTGAGGGACACCATTTGTCATCAGTCTCCATCTGGACATTGAGCCACTGATGACTACCCTCTGAATGTGACCGTCCAACCAATTCCTCATCCACCAAACAGTCCACCTGTTAAATCTATATCTCTCCAAATTGGAAGGAAGGATGGTGTGGGGGACCATGTCAAAGGCCTTACAGAATTCCAGATAGATGACATTGGTGAGCTGTTCCCTTGTCCACTGATGTGGTCACTCCATCATAGAAGGCCACTAGGCTGATCAGGCAGGACTTGCCCTTGGTGAAGCCATGCTGGCTGTCTCTAATCACATCCCTGTCCTCCATGTGCCTTAGCATAGCTTCTAGGAGGATCTGTTCCATGATCTTCCCAGGCACAGCGGTGGGGCTGACAGGTTGGTAGTTCCCAGGGTTCTCCTTGCTACTTTTTTTAAATAATGGGTGCAATGCTTCCCTTTTTTGGGAGTTCACCTGACTGCCATGACTTTTCAGATATCATGGAGAGTGGCTTGGCAACTAGATCAGCCAATTCCCTCAGGACTGTGGGATGCATCTCATCAGGTCCCATAGGCTTGGGCATGTTCAGGTTCCTCAGGTGGTCTCGAACCTGATCTTCCATTGCAATGGGAGAGGCTTTGCTCCTCCAGTCCCCGTCTTGCAGTCCACACCCTCGGGAGGTGTGGGAAGAGACACTGCCAGTGAAGACTGAGGGAAAGTTGTTGAGTACCTCAGCCTTCTCCTTGTCCATTGCTATCTGTTTGCTAGTCTTGCTCATTAAGGGGGTAAGCTTTCTTTGACTTTCCTTTACTGGCTGACATACCTGTAGAAGCCCTTCTTGTTATTCTTGGTATACCTTGCCAAGTTCAGCTCCAGCTGTGCCTTGGCCTTCCTGACCCCATTCATACACAACTGGGCAGTGTTGCTGTACTCTTTCAAGGATACCTGTCCCTGCTTCCACTGCCTGTGCATTTCCTTTTTGCCCTTCAGTTTGACTAGCAGGTCTCCACTCAGCCATGCTGGCTTCTTGCCTTTCTTTCCTAATTTGTTACACCTGGGGATTGAGAGCTCTTGCTGTCTATGGAAAGCATCCTGAAAGATCTGCCAGGTCTCTTCTGCTCCCTTGTCCCTGAGGGCAGTTGCCTAGTGGGTTGACTAGAGTATTGACTAACTCCTTGAAGAGATGGAAGTTTGCTTTCCCAAAATTCAGGGTCCTGACTTTACTCTTCGCCTGCCCCATATCCCTCAGGACTGCAAACTCCCACCAGTGTGTGATCACTGCAGCTCAGGCTGCCTCCGATGTTGATGTCCCCAATTAGCTCACTTGCATTGGTTACCAACAGGTCCAGTATGACATCTCCTCTGGTAGGGCTGTCTATTACCTGGCTTAGGAGGTTATCCTCAATGCATTTCAGGTGTCTCCTGGATTGCCTACAGCTCGCTGTGCTACTTTTCCAGCAGATATTGGGGTGGTTGAAGTCCCCCAGCAGGATGAGAGCCTGCAAGCGTTGATGCCTCCTGTACTTGGAGTGAGAAGGCTTCGTCAATAGAATCCCCTTGATGGGGTGGCCTATAGTAGACACCAACCACAAGGTTCCCTTTGCCTCAGTCTCTGATTCTTACCCATAAGCTTTCAACCTGCTCGTGGCTATTCCTCAGAGACAGCTCTTTGCAGTTTATCCGACACAGAGGGCAACACCTTCACCATTTCTTCCTTACCTGTCCCTTCTGTAGCTATCGATAGCCACACTCCAGTCATGGGATTTGTCCCATCAAGTTTAAGTAATGGCAACCAGGTCATAGCTTTCTAGCAGCACAGTGACTTCAAACTCCTGTTTGTTGCCTGTGCTGCATGCATTGGTGTAGAGGCACTTCAGCTGGGCTGTCAGTAGTGTCACCTTCTTAGAGGAACACCCCTTAATTCCTTTGAGGTAATTCACTGGTGTTTCCCTGTTGGCTCCTATTACCTCAGGAGTCCCCGGCTCATCCCTGTAAGACTTCAAGTGTGCTGCAGTGTACCCAGCATGTCTCAGAGCAACAGGCTGGGGGCCCTTGCTAGCACCCCATCCCTCCAACCTTGGCATATCATCCCACAGGCTGATGAAAACAGAAGTGCTAGCAAGACTGTTACTGAAAAGCAGAAAGGAGGACAGTGTCTGCATTTCCACTGCCCTGAACATACAGCTTTGGCACAACTCAGCTACATCCTTCTGGAAGTGTCATGGGGCAAAGCTGCCCTCAGACACCCTTGGCTCTCTGTGTGGCTTTAGTTGAAATTCCATGCTGGAGGGGAGGAAAGGAGCAGGGTGAGTGGGCTGCGTCTCCTGCTGGGTTTTTTAAGATGCGTTTTGCTATTGCACAAGAGTATAAGTAGGTTATCTTTAAACAAGAAAGCTGCAATACTGAGCACACGGGTGACATCCTGACTGCTGTGCATGGTTTTTGAATCAGTCTGGCAGTGAAGTTTAACACTTGAAGAGAAATAGCTGCCTTCCTGCAGCTCCAGATGGAGGTGGTCCATCTGTGATATGTGCCCATATATACGGCATACAGGAAAGTAAGTCTTTTCCCAGTAGGTGTCTAACACTTGTTGTAAAAATCTAAATATAATTTTTTATTTTTCAGCTTCTCAGTCTGGCTGCCAAATAGACATATGCATTATTCACATGGTGGTAATCATCTGGACTGAGGTATTTGGACTAATTTGGACTAAAAGATGAACAGTGCAGAAAGAGTTTTGTGTAAAGAACACTGGGGTAACAGTTGTACCTTGTACTGTGCTCCAGTCACGTAGGGCTGGATTCATATCATAAACCTTTATATTTCCACTGCATTGATGTCTTTATTTGAGCTCTAGCCAGCCCAGACGCTTAATAGTCAGGGAAGAGGCATAGGTGTTTTTAGGTCATGACTTGTCTAACCTGTTTCAGATGTAGTAGATGATAGGACGAGATGACTAATGCCCTATGGATGCCCATTTTTCTCCACTGACTGGAAAGGGAACCTAAGATGACTCTCACAGATGGAGACATCAGCATTTTTCTGATCCTTCCTAATGCATTTAGGCTATTTGAATTCACAAAAATTGCGAATTTAGCAGCTTTTTTATTAAAAAATGAAATAGTATATATCAAGGAATGCCATGAGACTAATTTTTGCATCTTTATAAAAGCACAGATAGAAAGCTGGTCAATATTTGTGGTGTTCATAGTAAAAATGTGAAAAGAGGGAATAAAACATAACAAAATAAGAAAAAATGGAACAATTTTCAGCTCTTTATTTCCTGCCTCAGTGAGACATCCTTGTAGTATGTCATACCCGCTCATACCAGAAATGGCACTGCTCTACACTTTTTTTTACTGCATGTGATGGAATGTGTTTGCTTTAGCCAAAGGTAATTTGAAAAATTCAGTAAGTTCTTTCACACCTCTCTTAACAATTGAATTCTGTGGATCAAGTAAAACTGGTAGTGGAGGGAGGGAGGGGTATTACAGGTTACTGCAGAAATGTATCTTTTATCTTGTTGTATTTTCTTGTCCACTTATTGGGTTCTGAGGAAAATACTTTGAACCCACCAAGAAATACGTTTCTGTAGGTGGTATGTGATGAATATGTGGCTGAGTAGGGGATTTTTTTCCTCCTCTTCGGAACAGTAGGATAATATCAGAGGAGGGAGAGTTTTTTTAACAAATCCCAAGAAAAATGGGTATGTGAAGAGGATTAATGAAGGCAAAGGGGTTTATTCTTAATGGATTTAAGCCAAGAGAGAGTGCTTTGCTGTAACAAGAATTATTGATGAACCTGAAAGGAAAAAATTCTGGGTGGAAGGTAATAATTTGTTGTGATAATGTTTGATGCCAACAAAGGAGCAAATGTTTCACACAAAAAAACCCTGACCTGCTGCTTAGCCACTCTAATAATGTTAGTTATTAGTCACACATCAGTAAGGCAGCTGCTTCTCTTTCTTTCATTTTGGGCATCAAGTTGAACAGAGGGTTTTAAAGTTAATTGCTTAATGTAGCTTCAGCTGTGGTTTCTAGGGGTTCCACTGAGGTTTCTCTGAAGAGTTAAGAAATAGGAAATTTCTATTCCTCAAATTCTTTGTGCTGAAAACCATGGTTCCTTTTTGTATATCTGAAACTCAAGGTCCCTTGCCAAGGTTGCTGATCAGGTCTGCCAGCATTTCTCGAATGTGGGGTAGAAATCCAGAGGGTGATGTTGGATTGAGTCCCACTGTTAATAGGGAGAGAGTACTTAAAATGGCTGTTCAAGTTTATGTTATGACTCTGAAAAGTCTGAGTAGCATTTCCTCTTGACATGTTCTTTTGCTTGTAAATATATATACACTATATTAGCAACACTTACATTTGTGTATATAATAGCACCAGTATACTGTGGTGTGATACAGAGAGAAAGAGTGCTGGAACCTTACTAATAAAATCTCAGGAACAACAAAAAAGGGAAAATAAAGTGCTGATTTCCTTGGTACTAACTAACCTCTTCTCTCACTTACATTTTACTATTGACTGTTGTTTGTTAGCTCAGTGCAGGCATTAGAAAATGTGGCATACCAGCTTTGTGCAAATGGCTATGTTCTTAAATGTATCATACAACATGAAGAGAGAAATTATGGAGTCTGAACATATGTATACTGAAAATGATTCATTGATTACAGATCGTAAGATGTTAACATCAGTAACGGTTGCCTTGATTCATTTTCTGCAAGATGTGATGGGAAGCTGATTGAAATGATGCTGTCATTTCTGGTAAGATCACCAATCCTCTTGCCTGTTTAAGGGGCAATTGTTGTGTTGTGGATGAAGTCAGCCTAGGTTAATATCCTAGCTATTTTTTTCTAAACTATCTGTGGATGAAATTAATCAGGGTTTTTCACAATGACTGACTGTGACAGTAACAGTAACATGGAGTGGTAGAGGGTACTGCTGGTTTAATACCACTGTTATGGAACAGCCACGTCCTGTTGCTTGAGATTCATGTGACCTTTTTACTTCTTTGGGAAGTGCTCTATGAAGAGTGTGAATTTTTTTAAGGAATGGCTTTGTATATGTACAGTCCCTTCCAACTCCATCCACTACTATTCATAGAATCAGAATAGTTTGGGTTGGAAGGGACCTTCAAAGGCCATCTAGTCCACCCCCCCTGCAATGAGCAGGGACATCTGCAACTAGAACAAGTTGCTCAGAGCCCCGTCCAGCCTGATCTTGAATGTTGCCAGGGATGGGGCATCTACCACCTCTCTGGGCAACCTGTGCCAGGGTTTCACCACTCTCCTTGTAAAACATCTCTTCCTTTATATCTAGTTGAAATCTGTCCTCTTGTAGTTTAAAACCATTGCCCCTTGTCCTGTCGCAACAGGCCCTGCTAAAAAGTCTGTCCTCATCTTTCTTTCAAGTCCTCTTTAGGTACTTGAAGACTGCAATAATAATGTACATCTAAGGCTGCTATTGATGCACATCTATTGAGTTCTCAAAGATTCCAACCAGTCTGCAGCAGCCCATAGTATGCTAATAATGGGCTAACAAGATGATAAAAAAGGTGCAATTTTAGTTGCTGACTAGCACTGGAACATGGTTTTCCCTCTAGCTAAGAAAACCTCAGTACTGAATGATGTCCAACCACATGGCTTTGCTCTTATGTGGTGTGGATGGCTGCTGCTGCTGGCTGGGTGAGGGAGAAGATTATGAAAATAAATCCCGTGCTCCTCTTGGAGCTTTGCCCTTTCCTATCACCTTTCTCCTTTTCTCCCAGCAGCAACAGGAGCAGCAAGCTTTCCTGCTTGCAGCTCTTTCCTGTTCCCCTTCCCTGAGCTGTGCTGGCTTGGTCAGGTCTCTCCTCTGATCTCACTTGTGCTGCTGTCTGTGTAGGATGGGATGAGGATGCACCAGATGCAGGAGATGTGAGTTTGGGGCCCACCAGCTATTTCACCAAATAGCAACATGTAGGTACATTTGTGATAGTGTTAGGATCTGTGGAAATACAGAAAAGATATGGGGAAACGTAACAAAGCTTGGCAGGGGGCTGGTTTTTTTTTTTTTGTAAGAGTTAAAAGAAGAACAAGCATCGCAGCAGTACCTAGGAGCATTTGTGAAAACATGTCCTTTCTGTTTACAGTCTGAGGACTGTTCTGGATGGCTAAACTTTACTCTTACTGACTCTTGCCAACAGTTTGGCAGAGAGATCTGGCTCTGTGCTCGGTTGTGCAGACCCTGCAGACATTGAGGCCACCTGCTGAAAAGACAGTAGGATGGATGTCCTGTCACTGAGGGACACCCTGGCTGCCACAGATGCTGGTCTGTGCTCCCTGAGAGGGAGGAGGAGGCCTTTCGCAGGCAGTTGGCCTCTGCTTTTATTTTGGCCAGACAACTGGCCATGGATGGTGTGCTTGATCTTGTTCTCAGTTTTAGTCTTTGTTCTTTTAGGTGGACTGACTCGAGGGTCAAGCAGAAGTCTGTGGGGGAGAGCACACTTTCTGTGGCAGCATAAGCAGGGACATCTCTCCTCAGATGGTGGGGTGGGCAGGATTGCAATCAGGGAGGGAAATGGTGTGGCCCACGCAGATCCTGTACAGCAGCAGCAAGGATGCACGCCAGGACCAGTGGGGTGGCTGGAAGCCCCCTCTGAGGGGAAGGCACTGGACTGGTGTTGGGGCTGTTCGTATAGGTGATGGCGTGCATGGGAATGGCGATATGCTTCCATGCACACACTGGGAAAAGAGGAGGCTCTCTTCAATTCTGTGTGACCCCTATCGCACTGCTGTTTTTGTTGAGAAAAGGTAAGTTTTTAGTTCAGGTTTTCACCACCTTCGCTAACTGGAGTAGTATTTATAACTGAGTTTATTCCCATTCAGACTTTCTGTAATTCTTAATCAAATACACATTTGTAATAGGATAATCTTTTTACCTCATAAGGCAGCTTGTTAAACTATTTCAGAGGCTGGCTTTTGAGGGGAAAAAAAAAAAAAATCTGGCCAGGCACATGATGGCAGTTGCATGGCATTACCTAGAAGATCCTACTGGACCGAGCCCATCGCTTTCCACTAGGTAGAAGATGAATTTTGCAATCTTTTTTCTGATAGGCCATGCGGACAGCTAAACCTTGTCACACACACCTGTGCATGGGCATGTTGTGATGGGGAAAGCTGGCATGGGGGGCATGTGCTAAGGGGACACCCAGGCGGGGTTTGGTGGGAGAACTTCTGTGCCTTTTTTAAAAGGCTGTGTGACCTGCTTTGCACAAAAGGCTGGATACCACTAGTCCAGTTTATTCTAACCTTGTCTTTAAAAATGGTAGTTCATGTTTAAGAGTGAGTGTTACACCAAAGTTAGAATGTTTCAGGCTTGAGGCTAATCTCAGTTTTGATCTTGAAAAACTGAAACTAGAGCAGTACTGTTGGTTCCCGTTCAAAATTTTTTTTTGAGTGGAAGAATGAGCTCTTTTCTAATATATACCTTACAAATGTTGTGACAATGTGAAATTGCATGCTTTTGAATCCAAATGTTTTCAAACCAATACTTTGTATTGTTTGTGAAGACCATATATTATCTTAGTCTTAATAATTACAGGCTATACATATATGCATTGGCATTGCTGCTGTTGTGCATTTTGCTTATTTAAATGAGAATTTAACAGGAAAAAAAGTAGGAATTTAGTGGGCATCACAGCCAGAAGTTGCCCATCTACTGAGAGTGGAACTCAGAAGTAGCTATTTCTATTTTTGCACTAAATTAGTGTGGCGGGTTGACCCCAGCTAGCAGCTAAGCCCCCACTCGGTAGCTCAGTCACTCCCCACAGCAGGATAGGGAAGAGAATTAGAAGAGCAAAAGCAAGAAGAACTTGTGGATCAAGATAAAGACAGTTTAATAAGTGAAGCAAACCTGCACATGCAAGCAAATCGGAACAAAAATTTGTTCACAACTTCCCATAGGCAGGCAGATGTCCAGGCGCTTCCTGGCACACAGAGCCTCAGCACATGTAATGGTTGTTTGGGAAGACAAATGCCATAACCATGAATGTCCCCCACCCTTTCTCCTCCTTCCCTGAGCTTTTATTGCTGAGCACAATGTCATATGGCATGGAATATCCCTTTGGTCAGTTCAGGTCAGCTCTCGTAGTTGTGTTCCCTTCCCAACTTCTCACGTACCCCCAGCCTACTCACTGGGGTGGGTAGAATGGGGGCAAAAAAACCCAACAAACCCCCCCTCCCCCAAAAAACCTTCCATGCTGTGCAAGTATCGTTCAGCAACAGCCAAAACAGTGGTGTGTTATCAACACTGTTTTAGTCATAAATCTAAAGCACAGCATCATACAGGCTGCTGTGAAGAAAGTTAGCCTCATCTCAGCCAGGCCCAGTACAATTAAGTAGTCTAATTGTGTATTTGTGTTACTGTCTGATTATGGCTGTACCTGATAATTTGGCTTTTCTGCACTTCTGTGGCATTCAAAGCTCTAACACTTTCTTTTTCTTTGTCTCTTTGAAAATTAGTTGTCTGTTTTCTTGGAATCTGTCACTTAAATAACCTGGAATTCTCCATGCCAGTTGTTGCATGTCTGATCAAGCTGCACCCACTAAGAAAAGAGAGGATGTGTCTGATAATTCCAGACAGATGGAGCAGTCTTGCCACAGAGGCTATGGAGAGTGGCAACTAAACAGATTAAACTTGATGAAGTCATTGACAGACTTGCACAATTAACATACTGATGCATATCTTTCTTGCTTGCATCTGTCAGCACAGCTAATTCATTTCATTACTGTGAAATTCACTTGACTTGACATTCCAGGCTGACTTCGTACCACAATTCACCTGCTGTGCTACTCATGCTCTTCTTGAAACAAACACTTTGAATCAAAACTATCTCAGTAGTATGCTGTGATCCTTTCGTCCTTAGAAGAGATTTTATAGGTCTTAATATTGTAGCAGCAATGAGCTCAGCATTATAGTAGCCAGTGACTTAAAGGTGTTTGAGTTTAAGTCCTGTCAAGTTATTAATCTTTATAAATGTGAGTAATCTTCTTAATGGTCTTAAAATCTTCTACCTGTTAGTTTTCCAACCATACAAGTAATAGCACTATAAGGGCAGATCCTGCCAGTGGAGTATTGGCTGGATGGTTAGCTATTGCAAGGATCCTCAGACCAGAGTATTGTGAACACTGAATTATGAGCTAATCCTGTAGCAACTTTTTTCATGTACAAGGTAAATCGGGATCACTGTTGTTCAGAAGACCTCTCTCACACAAATTCTGAAGTTATTCCTGTTCTTTGAGTGGAGCGAAATCCAGAAGTGCAGTGATACAAAATAAATTGCTTCATATAGAAATAGTTTTACTATGTGAAAAATTATTTCCAGTTACTAGCTGTGATGATTTGGAGAATGGAAATGTTTAGGGCTTAACAGGCCTCATTCCTGCTCTGATGATGATCACCAATAAAACATGAACACATGTGAAATCAGCTGTGGACTTGTCAGCACTGTGGTTTGTTTTGCCTGGTTCACATGCAAAAATGGTTGGCCGAAGCTGTTCTGTTGATAGTGTCTTTATATGAGCTCCATTGCAAAAGAAACAAGTTTCATTTGCAAGAAGCAATCTAACGTTCTCCAAAAGTGAGTCAGATAATCAAAGGTGTTGATGTTGGCCTTTAAATACCACAGAGGCTGTATATGCTGCAAGATTTATGGAACTGTGTGCACTGTGTGTGGCGAGCTCCTGCATCCAGAAGACTTTGGAAAGAGAGATCTGATTCTGCTGCCTTGTGTCGGTATGGATGAGTTAAGTTTCGCTTATCCATATTTACACAAAGTTCCTTAATTGCTGTATTCCCCTTAGCTGATAAATTGTTGATCAATAAAAGATATTGATCAAGGAATGCTGGCTTGTTTGGGAAACACTTTGTCGTATCACTGCTTGGTAACTCCTCAGGGAGCATGCTGTGCAACCAGTGATGATGTCTCAGCAGGAGTTCACTTTCACCTGGATTAACTGAAAACCTGTAAAGGAAAAGGCCAAGTCTTTGGCAAAATTATATTTTCATCTTTGCTGTGTCCTTATCCCACTTTTGATCTGAGAGAATATCTGTTGTCTTACTTTCAGGTACTCTTCAAATTTATCCCTGGTAATACTAGTTTCATTCATACCTCCGATTCACAGACACAAATAGTGAGTGTCTTTGGGGGTGGTGCAACCTATTGCTCTGCTGCTTATGGTCCTTGTTATGCTCAGGACCTCGTAAAAAAGGGAAGCAGCCTTTCATTTTGCTGTTCCCTTGCAGATGTGCTGCACAACTGCATGTTTTAGTGTGCCAAACTGCAGCACTGGGACCCCATGTGTACTATGTGCCTCTTCTCCCTTTCGCTGTGACACTGCTACAGGACCCTTTCTTGTAAAAGACAAAGTTTTAGGCCTGCTGACTTTCATGTCCAGACGGATGCTAGGAGAAGCCTGGAGCCATAGACACCTGTAAATTCAGATAAAGGTTTCAGCCACTTTGTAGGAAGTGATGCTTTGGGTGCTTTATAGTTAATGCTTGTACTGGCTGCTGACTTGCCTGGAGCCATTATTCCCACAGATGCAAGTGGCATTAAAATAATTGATCCTACTCACTGCAGCACTAGCATCTGGATTGCCAGAAGTCCTTTGTGGTGGTACCATGTCCATTAACATATGGTGGGAATGAGGAGTTAAAAATTACAAAGGAATGAAAAGTGTGAAAGATAAAGTTCTCACATGTATTAAAACATACAACTGGCATAACCTTTTATTTTCTTGTATGTTACTAAATAAATGAGGGTCAGGATGTATTTCTGTATCTCTGTACAACTGGGAACTAACTTGTTTCTATGTAGAAATTGCTTCCGTGATTATGATGAGACCACAAAAGGAAGCTTGTTTTACATCCAGTGAGTACTTCTGCAATTTCCTTTTTTTCCTTTTTTCTCTTTTTCATGTTTAAGTTTTTTATTTATTTATTCTTACTTAAAAAAAGAACTTTCTGCAGACTTCCATGCTTTTGGTGTTGTGTCTAAACATGGCAAAGTAAGACATCAGCTACTGAGTCTTCTACAGCCATGGGATAACACGACACCACCGTGCCTGTGTTTATCCTGAAGTTAGGTCCAACTTTTTTCTTTCACGCTAGAGGTAATGTCACTAAAATGTCCATGAAAATTTATAGCTTCACATGCTGGTGGCTTTGAATGAAAAACTTCTACCCTGAACATATCAGAGCAGATCTGCTTAAAATGTCATGATGATATAGAAGCATGTAAATAAAAGCTTGTTAAAGTAGTCGGCGTCTCTGTGCATAAGAAAGCTAGGGATATAGCTCTGCAGAGTCTTACAAGAGTTTGTCTTGCTATAATGAAAGTGTTAATCTTTGCCTTCAATTCTGCCCCTCCTTCTTTCACCCCTCAGTGCTGCCTTTACTCTTACATTGTCTCAGAAACATTTTGAAGCAAGGAAGGATATACATACACATATTAAAAAATTATACATATATATAACTTTATCAAACTTGGACTCACAAGGAAAAAAAAACTTGAGGAGGAAAATAATGCCACTCTAAAATGTTTTAGATGTTTTTATTTTCTAGGCTCCAAACAGAACATCTAAATAGCTGGCGATGTTGTTACGCAACATGCCAAGCCCTACAGAAGCTGAATAAAGCTTTATATAGGAAGGGAAAAAGGACAGAAGACTTAGCACAGATGGTGGATAAATTTGAGTAGTTATCCCAAGGCAGCAGTATTATGGCTTCCATAATCTTAGTATCTGTTACACTTTGTCTTTTATTCATAATCAGGGAACATTCAGGCCAGCCCATGTGTTGGATGCATCTCTAATGAGAAGGAAGAGAAGCATTTAGAGGCTGTTGAAGCGATTCGCATTTCACTTTCCTCCATCGTGTCAAATGATGCTATCTTATTCCCACAGAAACTTTGGCTTTCTGCTTTCTACTATGGAAGATAGTTCTTAGTTGGCTGGCAGGGCTGAAAAGTTGTATTTATAAATGCATTATAAATGTTCGGATAATTTCAGGCTAGGTAAGTACTTCCAAATCTGCATTGCAGTTAGCAAGCTGCTTTTTACTTGGGTTTGCAGGCCCATAAACCTTCTCTCAGATGTGCAGAGTCAGATGCTAGGTTGAACTCTGTTCTCACCAACAGTCTCATGCAGAAAGGCAAGTGCTGACCTTCCACACCTCAATACGGAGATAGAGGGTGAGTGGTTGCTAACTGATGTTGAATTGTATGTTCAGTTGCTAACTGAAAAATTGTATGAGAAGATGTTGTAAAAAACAATAAAAAAAGTTTCTATAAGTACATTAGCAACAAAAGGAGGGCTAAGGAGAATCTCTATCCCTTGTTGGATGTGGGGGGAAACAGTGATAAAAGACGGGGAAAAGGCTGAGGTACTTAACATTGTCTTTGCCTCAGTCTTTAAGAGTAAGACCAGCTGTTCTACAGGTACCCAGCCCCCTGAGCTGGAAGAACAGGGACAGGGAGCAGAATGAAGCCCCCATAATCCAAGGGGAAATGGGTAGCAACCTGCTACACCACTTAGACACACACAAGTCTATGGGGCTGGGTGGGATCCACCCAAGGGTACCGAGGGAATCGGCAGAAGTGCTGACTTGCGGGGGGGAGCGGGCGGAGGACCCCACAAAGCCACTTTCAGTTATTTATCATCAGTCCTGGCTAACCAGGGAGGTACCGGTTGTCTGGAAGTTAGCAGATGAGACGCCCATCTACAATAAGGACAAGGAGGAGGATCCAGGGAACTCCAGGCC
>NW_010522559.1:0-4210 GCF_000687285.1 Phaethon lepturus
CCAACCTTAATGATTCTGTGAAAATATGAATACTGTGTTTTGACAACTGCAGTTTCCCGCTTTGTCCAGCATGGATCGATAATCTTGCCGCTTTTCTAGCAAACCCCCGTGGCATTAGTCGTCCTGTAACGAACAGTTTTTGCCTGACACTGGCTGTTCAGTATGGGTCGTTGCACCTGCGGATTTCTGCCTGTTGTATTTGATAGTTGCAACCCATACCTGTATATGGGAGAAGGAAATGCAGAAAATCAAGTAAATGTTTGTCCGTACAAAAATCTGCTACTGTCTTGTTGTCCAGATTATCTTTTGCTTGATTTAGTTGTGAGTAAAATCTTTAGATGATTTATCAATCTTTGCTTATATACGTCTAGTATGACACACAAATAGAAGTAATTATTAACATTAATAAGTAAAGCAGTTGTCTCAAATAGGATTAACTAATACAATATTCCCATTTTCCCTGCTTTAGTGAGGATATTTAGTTTTTGTTAGGATAGGAAACATAATCCTGCAAAGAGTTATTTTCCCCATCATGTCTCACTGCTAAAACAAAACAAATCTCAAATGAAAAAGCCTCCAAAAGAGGCTCATTGACATACCCTGGTGTGAGACTGACAATGCTGCTGAAAAATTGCCACTTTAAGCTTATTTATGTGAAACTTTTCAGAAACCATTTATCACCAGTTATCTGCAGAATATTTTTTTCTTGTGTTGCTAATAAGGTATTTCATATGTAACACCTTTCAAGCCTTCAGTCATATGTTAATATGGCAGCTGGTTGTAAACTTCTAACATGACACTAAATTAATTTTGCTCGTGACAGCACAGGGATCCATAATGATGTTCTGGATTTCCATCTTCTGGACTCACTTTCCTCTACACTTTTTTGCTCTTGCTTCACCTTCCCCAGGGAAGATGACTGCCAGACCCCAAATTCCCAGTTGTGGGCACTGGTCTGTCCCACAGCATGTAACTGCCCAGACTGAGGAGGCTGCCAGTTCCTACGGCACTGAATTGCTTTACGGATCCTTGTTCATGCCATGGAGCTCGGATACTAAACTGCCTAAGGAGTGATCCAGACCTTTGGTTTAAAGTTGGATCACAGCCTGAGGTGTTACTTGACAGCTGCGTGGCCCCACACACGTTGGGGTCTGCACTGACCCCAAATTTCAGCGGTTAAAGCCTGCAGGATGGCAGGCACAGTTACCCTGCTTCCCTCTCCCAGTGGCGTTTCCTCATTCTAGCAGTGCCATGGCACCGATAGCATGGAAGCAGGATTTTCACATTATCAGCAGCTCTCACCAGATTACATTGTGTGAGATTTTTAAGTTATTTCTATAAATCTACAGTTGTAGTTTTGCCTTTTGTATCTCCTGATTTTTGGCTCAGAGAGGGGCTAAAATACATTTTGCTGATGAAACAAAATGGGTTTTCCTACCTATTGGGGGAAAAAAATTCATCCTTCTGGGAGGTGATAAGATTGTAAGTATTCAGATCACTATGCTAGGATTTTGCATGTTGTTCTCTTTATCTTAGTGTGATCTGGGCTGTGCAGTTTCCTGGTTACTTCAAGTCAAAGCACAAGGTCTACTCGTTTTTTTGGTCCTCTATTTCTGGCTTACAGCTTTCTTTATGCAAACTTTAATTTTGCAATCTCTTTCTGCTAAGGGCAGACCTCTTTTCTGGCTCTTGGTGTAGCTCAGTGCTGCTTGGCCACGGCTTCAGAGTGCCCAGAGGAAAACCTGGCTTTTTGAGGAGATGGCTGCCTTTGCCATGTTCATGGAGGCCACGGCAGACCTGGAAGACCATACAGATGAGGACTGCTGTGAATATCGTTGCTACACTAAAGTCACTAATTCATAAAGGACTTTAAATATAGAATGGTGTACACTGGCTTAGCCATAAAAACTTATCTGTGGGGTTTTTGGCTTTGTTTTCCCCAACTAATCCACTCCTAAGATCAAAGCAAAATCGGGTGTCTGTTGGCTTTTGTAGAGTTTGACTGAACTACTGAAAGTGGTGCTGAGTCCAGGGGATCGCTCCTGATATGCTGACCCTCATTTAACTGAAATACTCTCTGGATTTCAACCATTCAGCTCCTTTCATGCCATTTTTCTGCTTTGCTTTTGCTTGCTTGCTCCATCCATCTCCATTTACTGCCTCATCAGAGAGAAGCTATGGGTCACAACCAAAGGCCACCTACCTACTGAAGCTCTCTGTTTGGTGGGCTCTCTTTTTGCCTTCAGTTTCTACAAAGGCTTCAGTTCAGGGGCTCTGAGAGTTGACCCACATTTCCTTGCTGGAGCTGCCATGCTCTCAGGTGAGTTTTCTGAGCCATTAACATCAAAGCAACATCACTTGTCTTACAACACATTCTGAAGAGAAAAGGGGCCTTGGAGCTGCTTTGGATGTCTATACTTGCTAGAGAGCGAGGCTTCTCTCCTCTTTCAGTCACTGGACATATCATAGGACTGGTGTTGACTTCAGTAAGGAATATCAGTATTACTGGACTTTACCTGAGATAATCCAATTTTTTAGGTTCCTGGCCAAGCCAGCTATTTCCTGTGCTCGTTACAGCACAAGTGAAGTCACGACGTATGTGACACAGTAGATGAGATTTCCATTATTTAGTTTTACCTGTGTGCTGCGAAAAGGGCAGAGGGGCTGTGGTCAGGGGGGCTGTGGTCAGGGGGGCTGGGGATCACAGTGTTCATCATTGCCTCTCTCTCAGGGAAGCAGGAAGCTGTGTGAGGGTCCCACTGAGCAGAGGAACTGGCAGGGATGGATGTGTGCAGGTACCCAACGCTTGCATGGTTTCGTGCCTGCCGGCTGCTGCTCAGCAGTGTGTGACTCCTGCAGCCCTGCTTAGTTACTGTGTGGAAAAAACAGTGGCAGCAGTTCTGTCAAACTAGATGCAGTATTGGGGCCAGATATCGTCCCTGGCTGGAACAGCAAAACCCTTCAGGTGTAGTTTGAGCGGAGGCTGTGAGTGCCCCGAGGCTCTCTCTCCAAGTTGCTTTGCAGTGTGTTGTAAGAAGAGTGGGTGTAGGTAGCAGTGGGTGAGACCCTGCTATCTGCTGAGAAGACTCTTGTGAAAGCCTTTGCTTGTGTCTGCTGCTCCCTCCTGCATAGCTTTCTTCTCTACTCACTCTGTGTGCATTTTTCTGGGCCTTCCTGCTGGCTACTCAGTATTACCATAGCAGTTGAATGCCCTCAGTGACTCAGTAAACCAGGGAGGAACAAGGAAGTCCTTGTTTAATATATACATATAACTTCTTGTTATCTCTAGAGCATTTCCTGTTCACTGTAGTGAAGTCTGAGTACCTTTGAAGTTCATACCTTGCCTTTGTACATTGTGAGGTTGGGAGTGTATTGCGTCTCCATGCATTTACACTGGACACAATTTATATGTTTTAAGCTGTCTAATGGCCTCCCCAGCGGTTTTGAGCATAGATTGCCTCTGGCTTCTTTTCTGTAAATAAATAATTCTGATGGCCCATGCTGAACCTCCCTGCGATGGGGTTTCGATGTGGAGCACGCCAGCGGTGCAGGGCCTATGGTGGAGAGGGGCTCCTGCTCAGCGGCCGGGGCGTGCGGAGCAGAGGCTGGCTGTGCCCACGAGCCCGCGCCCTGGCAGGGGCTGCTGCTCTCTGGGCTTTCTGCGTGGGTAGGAGAGGATTTCCTGCCCCTTGTGCTTCTTGTAAGGCATGGTGTGGGGCTGTGTCTGTTGGTTTCAAAGGCTTCCAGCTCTTATTCATCATGGGATTTTCGGGATAGTTTTAAAGATAATCTTGAAGTTGATACATAAAGATGTTTGCAATATGTTTAAGGGAGTGATGTAAAATCAGTGATGTAAGCATCAATGCTCATTAATGCTGCTCACTGACAATTGTGACCTGTGAGAGTCTTTCCCACCCACATGTTCCTTTGCTGGGTTTCTGCAGTGCTGGGTGGGTGGTGGGAGTAAGCAGCCAGATTTCGTGTCCTTTTGCAGCCCCCCAAACCTTTTCCATCTTGTATTTCTGTGTTTGGTTTTATCTTCACTTCTTCCGTTGTGCCCAAGCTCATCCATAAACATGCCATCCTGGCTCTTAATTAGGTGTATTAATTCTATATTTATAGGTCATTTGAGTCTTACTTGGATGTTTAAGATCACTCATAATACTTAATGGAATTTGAATACAGAAAATATATTTAAAGACAATGTATT
>NW_010522559.1:4221-7652 GCF_000687285.1 Phaethon lepturus
CCTGCTGGTCTAGGGTTTATTTTTGCTTGCACATACAGGCCACTGTTTCTCTGACCTTTTATATTCTATTCAATATTGTGTTGCAATCTGAAACGTCATGTATTAGGGACATGTACTATGGTGCAAATGTGACTAAGTGATGTTTTACAGATTAACTGGAGAAGAGACTGGCCACATGAGGACCAGCTGGCTTAGGTGCCTAGCCTACCTCATTGATTTCATTGAGGAAAATGGATTATTTAGACTCTTTTAATTGCACTTTCAATGGAAATTCTCTGATGTATCTGTCTACCTTCCTTCCTTTTCTCCTCTCATTCCTCCCAGTTTGGCTCTGAATCTGTGGTGCCTTTTGTCCCTGCTGGGGTTAGGCTTCTTCTCTGAGCACTTGTTTGGGGTGCTGCTGCCATGAATCCCAGCATCCAAACCTCCAGCCTCCTGGCAAACCAGCACAGAAGTCCATGCCTGTCTGCAGCCCCACAAAGAAAAAAGTCTTTAATCATATTCTTTAGCAAAAGCCAACCCTTCCAGCCTACTTGACCTTACCTCTGTGGTGACTTCCAGTGAGGACTTGGCACAACAGCACAGCCAGGTGATCTCCTGTGGGCAGAGCCCCACTGCAGCCTCAGTGCTCACTGCCCACCTTTGTTCTACAGCCAGCCGGGGTTTTCTTCTGTAGCTCATGCATGTGTTGAAGGAAAGCACATTCCTCCTGCAGCAGTCCTGGTTTCTTATCCTGCACGTATGGAGGAAGTTTATGGGACCAAATTATATTTCTCCTAAGTGTGAGCTCCGTGGACTTTAGATTCCAAACTGTAACCCTGAGACAGGAGCAAAGCTTACAGAAACTCTGTTCTGAGCATGGCGCTCGCATCTCCTGAATAAGAAGGGATGGGTATGTAGTTTGGTGGTTTCAATGGGAATTGCCCCTGCCTAAGCTACTGCTTTAAATTCTTGTTTGAAAAGCCAAGAAACTGTGAGATGAGAAAACAAACTGATGCTTGACTTTCCACAGTTTTACTGGCAGAATGTCAGCATTGTATTATATGCAGCGTACATCCTGCTAAGGTACTGAGATGAGCAAAAACTCTGCGATTCCCCTGTCTGGCAGCTCTCTGATGCTCTTGATTTTGTAAATCTCTTTATTCTATAATATGTGATTGGAAAAGGCCACCTCACTGCTGCGAAAAGCCGCTGTAGGAAACAACAATAATGTGTGCTTACCGTCCAGCTTTGTAGCTAAAGCTCTTTTGTGCTTGGATTTAAAAGGAAAAAAAAAAGCTGCTTTTATTATTTTGTTGAGTTTTATCTCTTCAGCTGGTCTGGAGACAGTGTATTAGTCAGATGTGTGGGTAGTGAATTACCCATGATGTCAAACTCTATGTTGTTAATTAAAAATACATGCTTTTGACATATTAAGCACCCATTAAAAGCACCATCCTTTGTCTGGAGGGTCACTGTGTATTGCACTTCAGAAATGGAATGAGCTGACAAGACATGAGGGCTAGCTTGCAGAGGGCAAAACTGGCTAGATTAAGTGTAAAGAATGGAACTGTTGCTTCGGATTATGCGTTTGCTTTTGCTTATCTCCCAGGGAATAAATATCAAGGGCTTAGCTGGCTGGCTGGGTGAGAACTAGCAGGTGAAGTACTGCCATTTTTTCCACTGACTGGTAAAATTGTTTTTCTGATTTGATCAGCATAATGCAGCACGGTGTCAGTTGGTTAGTGTATCCTTATAGCTGGTGGCTTTACAGGGAGATGAGAAATTGTATTTTTTTAAACTTCATGTGACACACTGCTAAAATGAACAGTATTTATTTTCCCACAGGCTGTATTTTGAGAGATGCATTTGAACGGAGACTTGCAGTGCTGTACTGTTTCCTTAGAACTGAAAGTTAGATTTCATTTATTTAAGAAGCAGGTATTAAGCATACCTTAATTCATGTGGAATATTTTATTCCTTAACACCAAAAGAGAGGTGATAACAATGGCCTTGGCCTTGGTTCAGGACCACAGCATACATCTGAAAGCCTGGCTCAGGTGTGATGGGTGCCTGCTGCCTGAACCAGAGGAATCCGTGTCCTGGGAGGGGTGTCTCTCTGCTTTGTAGTTTTCATTTTTTAGCTTCCTTGCTGAAAGTGCTGCGGTTGTGGTTCAGTGCCCCTGGCTGCGGGGGTTTGGGTGCTGTGCCCCCACTCCCTGCGCCCTCCCTAGCAAGGGGCACGTCCCCAGGGTGTGCTCTTGGGCGCTGGATTGACCAGAGCATCCAGGCTGGGCACAAGTCTATAATGGATCTGTTTTATTTACTTATTATTCAGAGAAAAATCATGAAGTAAAAGGAAATCTTTAAAAAAAAAGGGGGGGGGCAGAAGAAGAAGGGGGGGGAAGAGAGACTGAATTGTAATTACCCAGGAAAAGGGTTGTCTTGTTCCCCATCAATTAAACTTGAGCACAAATGAAAGAGGCTTCTCCATTCCAAGCAGTTACACCAAGAAATATGGTAAAACTGTGAAAGCAAGAGTGCTATTAACATGCTGGTGCTCTGCTATATGGCTGCCTTTTTCTGGGATTATTGTGGGCAACCATAGATTTCTTTAATTTTGAAATGTAATAGAAAACAGTAAAAAAAAATTGTGTTAATATGGATGATTTTGAGTTGATTATGGCATTTCTATTAAAACTGGTTTTAGTTTTAATGGGTAATCACTGAGTCCTGAGTCTTTTTTCAGCCTATGAGGTAGTAGTGCATATACAGCTTTATATTGGTATGCAGGAAGGAGCTGCAGGTCTGCATTCGTGACAGTCTATTTAAAACCCACAAGAGAAGGAGCCTCCTGAAACAAGGTTATGCTCTTCATTTGCCATTCAAGTATTGAGAAATTGTATCTGCCACCTCCAAAAAAGAAACAGAAACCCTACCTTATTTTGAGTTTGCTCATAATGATTCTGAACAAAGCATCTTTCATTTTGATATTGAAATTTAATTGATGTGTTTATAAAATGTGAAAACTTAATATGTGCAACTGATTTAATTCAAAATTGTCTATGATTATTCATTAAAACTATGCAATATTGTATAGATACAGCCATTGTGTTTTGTGATTAATGCTTAATGTACTTGGAGTGAATTTTGGGAAGAAATACTTCTTGAATTGCAAAAATTCATGTTACTTGAATGGCCATACTTGTATGTGGGAGCTCTGAAAACTTAGTTACATCTCATTAAATATATTAGAATTAGATGGAAGATATTTTTGTAGTTTTAAAGAAAATACTGGCACTGTTCAGGGTCAGTAATATTGGTAGTGGTAGGTTGGATTGGTAGCATGCTGGATGTGGGGATGCCTAATATATCATGTCATAGTCCCAGACTTTTGAGAGAGTACTCAAAAATAGCGTTAAAGTAGGGCAGCTCGTTGCCATCTCTTTCCC
>NW_010522559.1:7683-18336 GCF_000687285.1 Phaethon lepturus
CTCTTCCCAGATTTGCTTTCCTCTCATACAGGCGCGTGCTGGTGTAGATGTGATGGCCTTGTGATCTGAGAAGCAGCTGAGTATCCATGCAGGTTTTGTGAGATATTTTGGGCAGTTTGTGTGTCCTGGTCCAGGGATGGACGCTTTGAGGAGCAAGAGCAGCCCTGGGCTCCATGGAGAGATGCTCCAAGAGCCTGGGAGGCTGAGAGCAGGTGTAGCAAAATCCTGCTGTCTTCTGACTGCCTGTAACCAGATCAGGAAACCTTTTTTGTTTCTATAACTTCCAGTAATATCCACTGCATTCACTGACATCTCTTGCCTGAGGAATCCGTAGTCTTTGTTAAAATGTCCTGTGTAGGTAGTGTTTTCTTGCTGGTTGTGGAGGAACATGAGGCTCTCCTGTAGCATTTCAGATTTCTCCGCATTTTAAAAGGTGCGGGTTCCTTGCAGCTCTGAGTCATTTACTTAAGTATCCCTCTGGAAAGATTTGCATGCTTGGAGCCTGAAGACTTGGATCTTGAGCATTTTCACCTGGTTCTCGGTGTTTCAAAGCTCACCACAAAGTCTGAAGCCCGCAGTGCTGACCCCTTCCCTGCCCTGTGCTGCAGTGAAAGATTTCCTGTAGAAACAAAAGAAAGGCTGCACAGGGACACCCCATGTGGTCGCCTGTCCCACGCTTCACCCTGCGTTGTGCATGATCAAGTCCACTACCATAGTGCTGTAAATGCATAAACCTAACCTGCGGACGGTGTGAACTGAAACAGTCTCTGAACTCTGCGTGGAAGGGCCAGGTATGAAAACCTGGTTGTACAAATACCACAACTCCTGAAGGAAACAAGTACTGGGTGCCAGAACGATGTGACACTTTTATTAGACAGTATTTAAGAAAGGAAGTGGGAACAATATTAAACTTATCAATGCACTGGAAGAATAAGAGACCAAGAAAAAAAAGATGACATTTGGTTATGGTGTTGGACAACAGTGAGTGCAAGCAATGCCTGATAAGGCAGACAGCTCTGAAGTGCAATTCTGGGCTGGAAAATTGCCTTGTGATAGCAATGGAGTGAGGTTCGAGGTGGCGTGTATCAGTGGTTTTCAGCATAAATGTTTTTCTAACTGCCATCCCTGGGAATGCAGCCTGAACTCTCAGAGCAAGCTTCAGCTCCAGCCATTAATAAAATGTGTGACACTTCTTAATTTCAGTAGCAGTGGCTTAGCAGTGACCTCTGGGGTAGAACAGACCTCCTTTAAGTCTCAGCTATGTGAAAACCACAGAGTTTGTGGAAATAAAACTCAGTAAAACTTATTTCTGTCACTGATGTCAGCAGATAGTGCTTTGAATGTGTGCAAGGAGCAGACCTGCTGAGTCAGGTAGAGCCTTTTTAAAAAATCGCTTCTTGGAGGAAAAAGAAGATGTAAGAATTTCACAAAGATCCAAACTTCTGTGTGTGATTCAATCAGAAGAAAATATGCAGTAAAAAGAAGATAGATGTGAAATGTAATGGGACTCCCAGAGTGACTAGAGGCAAAAAGGCAATGAATGATCTTGGAAGCTTGTTTCCACACACAGGAGAGACCTGCTACCATCCAGACTGCTACACTCATTGGGAAAGGCCCCTTCTGTGTGTGAGGCGAGGAGGTGCACGCTACTAAAAGTACCGGTGTTACCCATTTTTCTGTAGTTGACTTTAGAGCGTAATGAGTTGAGGAGTGAGGTGCTGGTAAGGAGATGTGAAATGTTGGAAGTTGCAGCCATAAGCCACTGCAGCCACTTGCACCAGCATGGTAAAATGAAGCTGTAAAGCATTTGGGTGAGTGGACTGTGGGGTCACATGGACTGCAATGGTTATGGGTTTAGTATAAAAAAGGAATTTCAGAACAGATTCAGATAAAAGATGGCAAAGGAGAGTGGCATCAAAGAGTTCCCCAAATCAAGTATTTTAATAGTACTGCAGTAACATTTAAGCTTTCTGGAGGGAGCACAGAGAAGCTGATGGGGACTGGCTGGTGTTTGGTATGGCAGGTAACTGCTGTGTCATACTTGGGGATTTCCTTGAGCCCAGGGTTCTGTGATGCCAAGTATTTGGCAGTCCTAGCTTGGGGTATTCCCAGCCCTTCCCTGCTTGTTCCCATGCTCCCCTGGCCTTGAACTGGCTGGCACAACCGCTTGTGTGGCTGTGCTGTAGGGCAGTAGATGGATTCAGCTTAACATAAAACAAGCAACCCCCTTTGCCCCCCAAAGAAGCCAAAACCCAGAAATGCCAGGAGGAGGCCAGCTCCAGGGGGTCACTTGAGAGGAGCTCCCCAGCAAGCTGGTGGGTCAGGCGGTGGTGACAGGATGCCATGGAGAGCTGCTGCAGTGAGAAGAGAAACGGGGAGCTCGAGGTGCAGGGGTGAAACTGCAGCATCCTGAGGAGGCAGCATGGGGAATGGAGAAGGAAAGAGGGGGCTAGCACTTGCAGCATCAGTGTGGCTGTGCTGTGAGGCAGGGTTGCTTAGCAATGAGATGAGGCCTGTGTAGAGCAGCAGAATAAATAACATTCTCATAGCGACAGCCTTAAAAACTTCCCTTCTCTTATATGCTTTTGCTTCCTCTGAAGTTAGCATGTTGCTCTTGAAATTTGAAGGCCATCCTGAAGGACTCCACCGTTGGATGCAGCAGAGCTCAGCCAGTGCAACGCTCTGGCAGAGTGCCCATGGGGGGCCCTGCCCGCAGCACCTTCCCAAACACCCCTGTGCTTCCCTCCCCCCAAAGCCTGGGGGTGTGCACACCCATCGCAGGGCTGCTTGCTGGAGGGAGCGTCTCTTGAGGCGCTGGTGGGCACCCGAGTTCCCCTGCAAGTGCCTGTTTGCATCTTTCAGGTTCTTGGTGTTTCTGCTTCTCTGGTGGCTGCAGCTTGATTTTTGCTTTTTTTCACTGAATACATCTCAGATATCAGCAGCATCCAT
This sequence comes from Phaethon lepturus, assembly GCF_000687285.1. Taxonomy (NCBI): domain Eukaryota; kingdom Metazoa; phylum Chordata; class Aves; order Phaethontiformes; family Phaethontidae; genus Phaethon; species Phaethon lepturus. The sequence continues at coordinate 10,633 of NW_010522559.1, forward strand.
TTGAAATGTCCTTTAAGTATTTGTGTATTGAAGAGCCATTGCCTGGATGCTCATACACTATGGCATTTCCATGGAGCTTTGGAGCATCTGAAACTGGGCCAATTCAGGAATACCAATATCCTTCCTGGCTTAACAGCCCATTTTTACAATGTATCACGACAGAGGCTGTATGAATTGCGTTGAGGTAAATTGTTGTTTTGTAAGCCACTCCATTTATGTTATTCAGATGTTGTAAGTGTGGAACTGCAAGCTTTGTTTTCTTGCGTCGTAGCGGAGATCATAATGATCCCCCAGCGTCCTCCGAGCTGTAGAAAATCTAATTAAAGGAAAAATACTTTGCTTGTGTGTACAAGATTCACAGCAGAAATGCTTAAAGTCTTTGGTGTTTGGCTTTTTCTTTCCTGATGCTTGGCAGATCCTTTGCCCCCCGTCCTAAACAACAGGGTGCAGGCAGGGTAGGGCTGCTGCCTCCCCTGCGCAGGGTGGTCTGCAAGGCAGCGAGCCTCCAAGCAAAGAGCCACTGCTCTTTCCATACCTAATCCCCATTAACTTCCTCGGGAGTGTTTCTTTGTTATGTGTGCTGTGGTGTAATATTTAGAAAGATGTAATTAAGAAAACATCTCAACTGATAATGTACTTAAATCAAAGCATATTATCCACAGTGCCGCCTTCTCCCGGAGATGATCAGGGCGATAGGGTGTCATCTGTGGCTGCCCTGGGCTGGGAGCAGGGGATCACCCAAGTCATGGTTTAGACACTTGGCCTCAGCCACTGACAGCTTCACCCCAGTGCTGTCCCAGAGGAAAACCAGCTCATGGAAAAATGGCTGGGGGCAGGAGGATTTTGCTGGTAATTGCTTTGTGAGTCTGTGTAGGTCTGGGAAAGGAGAAAAAAATAATAATCACATAAACCCCCCAAACCTGAAGGTTATGAAAAAGTAAAAAGGAAAGCCCAGAGATAGTGGAGCATGGGCTGAGAACAAGCCAGGGGAAGAGTTCTTGGATGAATGTGGGCTGAGCCTGTGTCTAATGGTGTATTCAGGGGAAAGAAGATGTGAATTGAAAACACTCAAAGCTGCTTCTGCCAGGTGACCCTCCCTGGCTGGAGCAGCACCCCTCTGGCTCGTGGCAAAGAGCAAACGTGAGACAAGCAGGTTTTGGTGTATAAACCTGGCCCGAGTACATTGTTCAGGTATAGTCAGTGTCTCTACAGAATATATTGCGTACATATGAGACACACTCACCGTACACTGAGTGTATTGTCGCCTTGGCTGTAGGCTGTGCAGCATGTGCAGAACTTCTTCCCCTTGTGTCTCCAGTAGCAGGACGAAGCCTTGCATCTGCTCAAAGCTTGTGGCTTTCATTTCAGCTAGCTGGTCTTAGGAAGAGGTCTGGCAGAGGTGGTGTCCAAGAAACATCTCTGTCAGTGGGAAGAGGTGGGTCAGGACAACTGAATGTTTTCCATTCCTAATGAGGACAGCTTAGATGTGGGTGGTAGCCATCGGCTGCCTCTTTTGATGGCGTAGTGGTGTCACTGCTTTCACTGCAATTATGTGCCTCTTCCACAGCACTGTCAGGATCCTCCTAGCCCAAATCTACCTGTTTCTGTAGGGCATTCCTTGGCCACTGCTGGGACATAAGTAATGAAGACGTGCTGTCCATGCAGGTGGTGTTACTGCACTGACGGAGGAAACAGGCTCATCCCTGCAGCAGCGGCTGCTGTTACCAGCCAGCACCCTTCGTGGTGTGTGATTAACCCAGCCTTGCAATAGATTTTGTTGGCATTTTGTCCCGTACCAATTAACAGTAACAAAAGTCTTTGCTAGCCCTGAAAATGCCCATGAAGCAGAACCAGTGCCAGCTTTGCCGGAGATTTATGGACTCCCCTTCCATATCTCCCCTCGTGAGATTGCTGTCATCCAGTAATCAGCAGCAAACCCTGTGACCTGTGTCCTTCCTGATGCAGGGCAGGGACTGGATTCCTGAGCAGGATAGAATAGGTGGAGCAATTGCTTTTGTAGTCTATTTTTAATAGATTTATTTTTATTATGAATGTGTGTCCTTAAAACATGGAAATGTAATAAGGCAGAAACATTAAGATATATTCTATATGCTTATATTTACAGATATGGTATTTTTAAGGTGTTTTTAAGCTATTGTTTATTAGTACATATTGCTCTGAACCTGTACTTGAAATTTAAATAATTAAAAATTCAGAGGAGTGGAATTTGAATTTAATATTTTACTTGCTCAGCGTGTGAGGGCTCTTGGATCTCTTAGAATGATGGTCAGGAGTGTCTTTGAAGTCTGGGGCTTGCTGAATGGGGTAGTGCCATTTAAGGCTCACTTGGATTTGTTTGACATGATGAGTCCATGTCCAAATAAATCTTTGCAGGGAGAGCACCTTCTATGCCTTCAGAAGTGGCATATCAGCTCTCAGGTGTTTGTAGTTCTGTTGCTTTATTTTGTGCATATATTCTGCCTGGTGGAGATTGCCTGGAGTCGGGCAATTTTCTGTTCTTGAGTTCTGTAAACAGCTTGCTGTGCAATTTGCCTTTTTTCTTTTTTCTTTGTTTTTTGAAGAATGATTGCTATGTGTGGGTATTTCCTTTTTGTAGCTATTTTCTGATCACTATCGTTCATTTGCTGTGTGCAGGGATTAATCTTCTGTGTTTCCTTTAACTGATGTACTACAAATGAACTTTGTTCTTTATTGCCAAAATCCTGTGAAACCGTTTTAGGTGAAACAATGGAAAGAATACGTTCACGGGTATGCAGAGCACCAGCAAGGGCAATGTTTTGGCCTGTCTCCCTAGCACACCTGTATCTCTTGGCATTCAGGGAGGTTGGACCCCTAATTGAAAAATTAAATGGCTTGTATAGACTTCATTGTGTGGAGTGATCTGTAGTCACTGAAAATCAGATGCTGTTTTTTTTTACTAGCTGGATGAGGTGTTAAATCTTGATCTTTTTTGCATGAAAACGTTCATGAAATTTTCCCTTGATTCAGGGTAGTTAAAAAATCTATTACGTTTGAACTTGTGGTTTAAATGGCAAGAGCTGGATTTTATAGCTAATTAGGATTATTATTATTGATAAATGAACAGTGTAGAAGCATAACCATGGATTGAGTAAGAGGAGTAGTATGTTTGTGTAAATGAGGCTGATACTGCAATGTGCTTAATAACTACAGCTCAGCTGATTTAATAGCTGATCATTAAAGTCTGTGGTGCCACAGAGCAACCCCATGGGACTGCAGTATTTTCTCATACTATAATCCGATTCAGCCACAAAATGTTCAGAGAATTTAAGTCATGGCGAATGCTTGTCTTTAACTTGTGGCTTGTTGTGAGGTGCCTACAAACAGAACTTGAGATGCCTTCTTGGAAAGTTGGTTGGTATCTACCTGTCTCGATGGTTGTTGTAGACGTGAGAATGATAGATATATGGCTTTGGACATTTTTTAGCTCTCTAGAGACGTAGCTATCTGTATCAATACCAGTTGAACTAGCAACGTATAGCTTGAAGAGTTCATCTCATTTTAGGATGCTCTGCTGCGTGCTTTCCGCCAGGTGGTGGTTCAGGAGAGCTGGCACCCTGCCACCCTGTGCCCTGGGGCTGAGGACACGGCTGTGCTCTCCACAGCATCAGCCCAGGCATTATGGACTCGCTTTGGGTCTCAGTGGAAGTAAAACACGTGTGATGGGCAATTACAGGGAAAGCAAACAACTGGAGTGAGGTTGGCTCTGTGAGGAGCTCTGCCACACACAGGGTTTTAAAATGAGCTAAATTTAAGAATGAAGTGTGAAGCTAAACTTCTGCTCATGTGGTGCTTTGAAGATATGTTAAGCCTTGAGTAGTACTATGCCTCCGGAAAATGGATTTGGATATTTCCTTTCTGTAAGTAGAATGCTCTCTGCAATTCATTTTTTTCTGCTGTATAGTATATATCTTCCCTAATTCCTTTCCATACAAGATGGCACTATTTTTAGATGAGGCTTTTATTTTCCTAATTAACCATATGATCATTGCTTTTTCTGTTTCTCGGTTTTGTTCATACCTTTGAAGGCATCTCACTGAAGTTTTGTTTCTGCCCTGGCTTTCCTACAGCTTCCAGAATTACAGCCAATGTTTCACAGCCCATATAAAGTTTCACTGCTGAAGACTTCTTGAAAATAAGTCAGTTAAAATTTACCTATGCAGCATTTGTATGGAAGGTAGTCAGCACGTCTCGTAGCTTCAGAGCAACTCCTGGTTTGGTTGATTAGCAGGAATATACTAGTTTTCTTAAATTCTCCTCCTCTCTTCCTGCGGGCCTAGAAGCCACCCAGAGACCTTTCCATATTAGCTATGTGTTTGCTGTGGACAAGAAGCAGCTCATCTCTTCACTTTCTCTTTTCATTTACTCAGGAGTTATCCCAACCGCATGGTGATTCAGGCAAAAATCTTCTCAACACCAGTATCACTTACCCACAAGACCATCCTAATTAGCCCATGCCTTTTTATATGAAACACTACTTACAACAAGTAGCCCTCAACTCTTCACTGTTTTGTTTTTTGTGGGGTTTTTTTGGGTTTTTTCAATCAAGAAAAGGACCTTAGCCCATGGGTTTAGTGCAGCTGTGTATTTTCACTCATTTCCAGCTGTGCAGTGTTGTGGATAATTCAGAGCAGACAGTGCCCAGAGCTGCCACGGTGAAGCTACTCAGCAGAGCAATGGGGTCAGAATAGAAATAGGAGATCCCCAAAAAGAAGACAACATAGTGATATCCTTAAAGCCCCAGGAGTGTTGTGTAGATGCATGGACTTTGGGTGATTAAAAGGAAGGTAAAGATGTTGGAGCAGAAGGATTCTGGAAAAGCAGGGTTAGGAGCAGCGTGAAAAATTTGACTACAAGCTGATGTGCGTTGAGCCATTGATGGAGAGATCTTATATGGGTGTTTGGAGGGTGCTGTGAGGAAAAGGAGATTTTTGCATTTAAGGACTCTGCTACAGGGAGAACTGATCTTCCTTTGGGAAAACTTAAGGCGGCTATTAATACATCTCTTTTGTTTGTACTGGAGTTTGGTATTAACTTCCAACAACTGTAGAGTGTGTTGCAAAAATTGTTTTGAAAACTTTGGCTGCATTCCTGACCTATCCATTCTGCTGTTTTATTGTGCTGCTATTGGTGAGTAACGTATGTGACAAAAGCTGTTAAAATAAGAATGACATTTATGAATAAACTTCATAACTTTGTTGTAATATTTTTCTTCCCAACTGAAATTATCACTTGTCTGAGCATCTCTGATTTCATGTTTGTAATAATATCCCTATCTGCTGAGTTATTTAAGGCAGTGCTCCAGAGTTTAGCCCAGAGCCGTGGCTTGAGTGCTGGAGAGCTGGGCAGCAAGCACTGGCTTTGGGAATGCTGCCAACAGACAGATGCACCTTGCTGAGAAATGTCTCAGGGATCAATCAAACCATAAAAGAACCTCCTTTTTAATAAAAAGAAGTATAATGGCATGAAATGGGTTGGTTTTCCTCCTCACTTTTAATGGTGTTCTCCTGCCTATTGTACCTATCTCCTCTGCCTTCAGGAAGACTGTTTCCCCTGGCCCACCCAGTTCATTGGCAGTGAATCTCCCTTTCTCTGAGCACTTGGTAGCCGCTAAGATGTCCTGCTCCAGGCACGCTGGAGCAAGCAGGCTTGTGTCTGTTTTGGTACATTTCATTTTGTGTCTCCTTTCATGCCCTGGGGACCATGGTGCTCTCTGGTCCTCCATCAGCCTGGCCACCAGCATCACCTTGAGAAAAAGCCAGCTGGCTTATGGAAAGGCCAGTTAGGTAGCAATTGTTAAGAGATGCTTACTCCACCTGTACTTGCAAGGTAACTAGTGGTCTTCACAAATCAGATGTGCCCCGTATGTGTGTTCTACCCAGAAATGACTGGAAGTGTCTCATGCCTTCCAAGGAAAAGGTGTGTTTAGTGAAACAGAACTCAAAAGCTTGAGATGTGGGAACTGCTGCAGGTCGGGCACAGCATCCCCCAGAGGATACAGAATGCAATCTGTTTCTTCAGACATACATACATACATGCATATATATATATATATGTGTATATACACACACACTTTGAAAAATATCTCATTAAGTATAGCGGCTGCTTCTGCTTTGGAAATTCGGCATGAGCCAGGCTGACACTGCACAGGATAACTGGCAGCTGTGTGGGGAAGGTTTTCCTCGCCTGATTAGTGCGTTGGGTGGAGTCACAGCAGTGACATTGTGCGTGTCATAGTATAATGTGTGTATACCTTGGAGAGACAGAGAAAATGCTCTAAAAAGTAGGTATTAGGAGAAGTTTTGGTTGGCTTATGTTAATAAAGGCATTAGCCTAACTGATAACATTTCAATAAAAAGAATAGAATTGGGGTAGTATTTTAATGTCAGATGTTGGAAAAACAGAGCTGGGAAACATGGCATTGAGGGTTTTCACTGGCAGTACTGGGTGGAATTAAGTGGTGCCCTGTGGGCTGGTCTGTCTAACAGCGTAAAGGGACTGTTCTCTGTCTCCTTGCTGTGACAGATCCTTGGCATTTTATTTGAGAAGAAATTTGATTTTTACTTTCCCTTAGGCAGGAACGGATGTATATCTGGAGGAGAAGTCTATGAAAGCTGCTCTATTTTAAATTTCAGATACCAAACACAACAAACTACTTGCAGACCCTGCGATGCTGTTGTTCAGACGTAACAAAATCGGCCCCCGCAGAAGGACTTGGAGAGGATGCTGGGTGGAGCAAAATAGTGCAAAACGTCATCTGCGGGATGGCATTGCTCCTTGGGTCCCGGGCAAACACATGTGGACAGCACAGGCGTGAGAGCTGCTCCGTGTGCTGTGACAACATGGAAACAAAAAACAGTGACACTTGTTGAACAAGGTGTTCTTCAGGATGTGGTCCTAAGCACACTTTGTCACTGCTGCTTAGCAGTGCCTTGAGGAGGAGCTTGGAGTACCAAAAATAGCATGAATTCAGAAGGATGTGTTTTAAAATTACAGAGCAGCTAGGCAACAAAAAGTACACAGTCCATACTAGGCTTCAGCTGTTTGTTTGATGCTTCAGCCAAAAATGGCTTCGTTAGTCAAAATGAAATACTGTAGGCGGTTAATCCTGAACCCACCAGGGATCCTGAGCAAAATGGCAGCACGAGGCAGACACAGCAGTGTGGGAGCATCTGTTGCCATGCCAACCTCTTAATTTAAAGCTATTGCAGAGCAGATGCTATTGCATCATAAATATAGGTTTACCTTGTAGTAACGATGCTGTTCTAGACATTAAGTTTGCTCATGTGTAGGAATGCTTGGGACCTGAAGTACGCAGAATAAATCAAAGTACTGTGATTAGCTGTATTTATCTTTAATGAAATAAGAATAAGGCTTCTTTGGACTTACTGCTTTGCATGAAAAATAGTGAGTTTCAGTTGTTTTTTTTCTAGAACACACCTTTGCATATTGCTCACCTGGGTACACCCCGTCTCCACAGCAGTGTGGTCTGTGCAACCCATCTCTGCTGCCCGTCACTCTGGCACTCAGCTCCTTGGTAGCATTAATTGCATTTATTTTGTCTGAAAGATTTTTTTCTGGAAGTCAAGCTGACAGCCTCTGTATGATGTAAATTTGCGAGTTAGAGCTGCAAATAGACAACTTGATTGTGTGAAAGGAAGAGCG
>NW_010522559.1:18367-52294 GCF_000687285.1 Phaethon lepturus
AGCTCCTGCTGGCAGAGGTTTGGTTAGCTCCAGACATGTTCTGGGAAACCGGTGTTTGTTATTCTGGTTTCCATTTTATTGTTTCTCATCCCAAGGTGGCATTTTGGATGTGAAAAGACACAGGGACATGTTTTAGATTTAAAAAAAAAAAAAAAAAAAAAAATTCTCTGTCTTGAGAGGAATGGCAGTGACTGGAAAGTCTGTGAGGGACAGGTGCTAATTAAAGGTTGAACCTGCAGTGGAAGCTCCAATGTGTGTGGTCAGTCCTGCTGAGGAGCTGTTCCAAGGAGAGCACAGCACCTGGACACTGCAGGGGTTACAGGGCAGCAGCTGTAAGCTTGTTAGATGGATTAATTGAGGTTAGGTTTTCCTTCCTCCTTCCTTATCCCTGGTAGTGCTAGCCTGGTCACCATGTCCTTCAGGGTGGTGAAATGGTCAGCTGGGCATCTCCTCCATTTAATTAGAGCTGCCCTAAATTTCTCTGCTTTGCCTTTTCTGATCAGCTGCTTAGTACCTCTCTGTGAGAAGACATCCATTGCACCAGCAGCTCCATTGCTGAGCCCCTACCTTTGGTGAAATAGTTTTTCAGCTCCTTCTAGGAAGTATATAAGGATATGGATTTATACCATGTCCTTGCTACTGTAGTTCAATTTAGTTAATTCACAGAAACTGGTTGTTTTCCAGTTTCACATCAGTATTCTCAGATAATAATGATTTCCCCCCTGCCCCCTCTCACCCCCCCTTGCAGGTCCAAAAATTTAGAATGCTATGTGGGTACTTGTTGCAATCAGTCCCTTGCCTGTTCTGCTTAATGTGTTTTTTCATTCTTGCAGTGAAGCGAGCACTTGAGCAGCTTGCATCTCTCGGGCAGAGGGCTTTCCACTGCGGGCAGCTGTGTCCATCAGGCATGGAGGTGCTGCTGTTCTTACCAGGTATTGTGTGGAAATCTCTTTGTAGAGCTGTCTTAAACTTAGCAAGAAGAGTTCAAGCATTTATTTTTCTGAGGAGGACAAAGCAGAGGTGCACAGAAACTTCATGCCCTGGAGGCAGACTGGTGCTTCTAATTTCTGGAGTGTGGACAATGGGGAGAGTGTTGCCCAGTACGTCAGGTATAACTGGTACAAGACATAACTGGAATTGGTATAGAAAATGGTGGTATGTGTGTATTTGGCCAAAGTGTATGTACAGAAGGCACTGTGGAGTTAATATGCTTGCTGTGGCTGAAACAATCTGAAGGATGGATATACCCTCCTGGAAGCACTGGTTTCACTTTTATCCCAAACATAATGAGGAAAACATTTTTCAGCTTCTGTGTGCTTGTGGTAGAACAAGTGCTCAAGCAATGAGTTGTCTGAAGTGAGAAATGAATAGAGGCTTCATCCTAAAACTGAGGCTCTATTGCACATGCTGGCGTCTCACCCACGTTTCTTCCCTGGTCACGGTTCCATGGCCACTGAGAGCAAATCCTGCTGTGCTTGCCTCTGTACTGCGGTGCCAGTGGGTCACTGTCAGAGTTGAAGATATATATGCCTTGCACAGGTCATGTGGAAAGTATTGAAGACACTAATTGCAGGACCATAAATAACTTCCTAAACGTGATTCTTACATGGATACTTGAGGGGCATAGTGGAGTGGGGAAAAGCCAAAATCCTTTTGCAGGAACAAGGCAATAAACCCTATTCTGGTGAATTTTTCTACCAGTGAATTCAACAGTGAGACTGTCCATGGAAAGTGAACAAGTTCAACTGAATTAGTGAATACTGTAAAGCATTTAAATTTTTTCATCTTTTGTGCTTGTGTGAGAAGTATGAGTATCAATGACTTCACTTAGCTGAAAATTAGTTCCTAAAATCCCTTTTCTCATTTTAATTTGAGTTGATATCCACATGTTCTCATTTATACCAGTCTGGTTGCTCTGCATGCATGTTAACAAGCTGTTGTTATGCCCCCGTATAAATATAGTATCCTTCTTTGAGTTGCTTTTGCAGTCCACAGATGGAGTCGTGCATAAAAATATTGTGGAAAAACATTGCCCAATTGCAAAAAAATATATTTGGAGGAGGTCTAAAAGGTCTTACTTAGGAAAAACTAATGAAGGTGTCAATTTGTACCATACGCAGCGGTATGGCTCAGCTCTGGGAATGCTCTGTCACAATCCAGTGCTGCTTCAGAAGTTCTTTATTAGTAATTACTGATTTATTAATAATCTGCAAACTGTATAAGCCCTGGAAGCCCTGAACCGTGCCCATGGGCACTGTCTTACAGGCAAATGTTGGAAATCAGCTGTTTTAGCCAGAAATGTGCTGTTTTGTGAGGAAGTTTGTCCGTTGCTGCAAGATGTTCCAGATTTTTGGGGTTGCTGGTATTTAAAAGCTGTATTTTTAAAAACTACATGGAATATTGAAGTACCAAAAGGTATTAAGAAATGGCAAGTTTGCTGTTTTAAAATGCTGGGTTGGGATATGGAGAGTGGCTCCTCTGCCAGCCGTAGCCACTCATTCATTTGATGTATCATTATGGTTTGCTCTGAATTAGCCATTTAGCAGAAAATTGCTGCCGTCTTTACAAGCCTCAGAGCCTGGTATATATGTTTAAAGAGAGGGACAAAAGGCATTCATTTTAAAAAACACGTTGCTCAGAAATGTGTGAGTCCCTGTGCCAAAGCAGCTCGGTACTTTTGACAGATGAAATGAGTAGAAACACAAATCAACAGGACCCAAAGTGAAAAAATCTGTGCACATACAAAAAGGTAGAGAGGAGGATGCAGTGAAAGAAGCATTCCTTGTTTTGGCAAGACCCAGCTCTGGGCTACCTACCTCAGCTTGCTCATAGGACCAGATACATGAAACTGTATTTTATTTGCTTCGTACGGATCTGCCTCTTGTTTATGCCTATCTGTACTATACCCATGAATTTATCCTAACACTCCGTGGTGGGACCTTGTACTATTTTTGTTGCGAAGGCAAATAATGCTGTCTGAATTTTAGTGTCACTTACATACCTGCCATGCTGAGGAGGTGCGGCGTGGACACAGACACAGAAGCAGCACATTGAAGGCAGAGCTAAGAGGGAGCACCTGCATCTCTGTTGCAAACGTACCGTGCTCCATTGTAAATGTATTTGTGCTCTTTTGCCCCAGTACTCTTTCCAGGGACCGTCCCAGAGTTTCCCCTTAGGTGCCTGGGGAGGGAAGGAGCATGGAGGTGTTTGGGAGTCCGGCTCATGGGGTGGGCCACAAGTTAGGAGGGGACATTAAGCAAAAGTAGTTTTCTTTGCGACATGTAATGTTCCAGTCTTTTACCTAAATGCTCAATGCTTTGTCTAACTAATGCTTTTTATTTTACTACAAAATTTGTTTGGTGTTTTGTAGGAGAAAGGGTGATTTTTGCCAGCCCTATGGATACTTACGCTGTTGTCTCTGGGTTGTGCACGTGGACATAACAGTGGGCACCTCTGAGGGCTGTACCCCAGCCCATGCTGGGGTGCAAAGGCTGCCAATATTTCTGGCCAGTCTGGGGCAGGTCAGCATGGGGCTGGCCAGAGGTCAAGGCACTGAGCTGCGTGGGTGCCTCTCTCTGGGCTCCCCATACTTTCAGTGGGGATATCTTCTGTGTTATCCTCAAGGAGTAGGTGACTTCGTCAGAGTCCCGTTGTCTCCTTGGGACACTGCAGCCGTGCGAGGGCTCTCGGGCCAGTGTCAGCCACGTGGCCAGGTGAGCCCTGCTCCCTGCTGCCTGGGTGTGTGCTGCCCTGCAGAGACGGGGTGTTTGGAGGGCCCCAGGGAGGTGGCTGCTGAAGGGAGCTCCCCATCTGCAGAGCTGCTCTGGGGGAGACCGGGACCTGCCTGCTCGGTCGCTCTGCTGCCTGCACCCGGTCCATCACTGCGCAGGAAGTCTTTCCTTTAGCAAAGGCATCGGGAGTCTTTGGTATCGCTTGTTAAATGGACTTTGTGCTACAGCTGTCGTGTAGCACTTGGGGAGCAAGAACTTCATCGAAAGCAGCTGAGGGAGGAAGCACAGAAGCAAGTGGGGAGCAATGGGATCTGCCCATTTGCCATCCTGGCAGCACCCTGGCAGAAAAAGCAGCACCAAAGCAGTCAGTTTGGGATTTTCCTGGTCATGTCTAAATTTGTCCTGTAGTAAGGTTGACCTGTCATGTATACTTTAAAAAAAAAAAAAAAAAAAAATCACTTAAGTCTGTTTCCCAAATTCAAAGTAGAATCCATTCCAAGGGCTCTAATGTGCTGTGAAGTGTCTTACCAGAGCATGGTGGTCCCATTTCTGAATCTTTACTTTCACCTTCCTTTAGCTTCAGTCTGGCTGACTTCTGTTTTCACAACTGCTCCCCCATTTTCATCCTCCAGAATTTCCCTTACTACCTTATTTTAGCCATCTAAAGCTATTTGTCTACTAAGACTCCTCTAAGTAGGAGGAAAGAATTCCTTTGCAAATAATACAGGCTGTATCAAGGCAAGACCACCATGATTTACCTGCTTGACTCAATGGACATCCCCATAGAGCATCTGTCAGCAGGTATTGTTCTGAGATGAAATATAATGCTAAAATTGGAATGAAAAGAGCGGTAAGAGGACAGCAACCCCTTATGAGCTGGGTTTTTCCTTTTTCTTTCATGGATAGGGTAAGGCTTGCACAAGGGATGTTTTTTCCCTTTTTAAGGGGTTAGCTGTGCTAACCTTTTAATAGCTGACCCCTTTGCTATTATCTGCTGGAGCACATTTCCTTGGAGGCTGACAGTCTCACACAGGGAATGAGGCTGCTGGAGGAGCTCTGGAAGGCAGCAGCTCCTCATGCTGCCCGGGGTGTTTTCTGGCAGCTGAATTTTAATGGAGGCCCTGATGAGGCGGCGCTGCGGAGCAAGTGATGTGCAGCGGCTCAGCAGGCACCAGGCAGAACCTCGCTGCTTGAGTTGCTTCCAGCAGACTGTGTCTCTTTCCAGTGCCTCCGTTTCCATGTTCCCCATGAACTTTGTGTGCAGAAGAGGTGGGGAGTCAGTGGGAGTTTGACGGGGCTGGGCTCAATCAAGAGCATCTTTTTATTTCCCTTTTACTGCTGCAGGCCTGGGTGTTTTTGCATTCATGAGTAAAGCCAAGTGCTGCTTGCCACCCATGCGATGCACCCATCTGGGGACATCCAGACCCGCCCTGGGAAGGGGGCCCTGTCACTGCTTGCCCAGCAGACTGGCTGGGAGCTGTGCCTGTCCCCAAAAGCCCTGGTGGGACTGTGCTCTGCTGGGCTTCAGCCCCTGTTACAGCCTCTGCTGAGTAGAGTTAAAGTCTGCCTCTGCTGTGCTGTAATGCAAACTACTTCGCAGTCATGTTGAAGTACCTCCTTGTTTCAAGCAGCAGATACAACCACTCCTATTCACCCAGAAACATACCACATGTCTTTTGTTTCTAAAACTCTTGCAAATGTATGAATTTATCATGCTGTTGTATTTGGTTTTGCCAGCTGTTTTAAAAAAATGCATGATTTAAAAATCGTCTCAGCCAGCATAGGGATGGGAGGACAGAGTGTTTAAAAATTCAGCTCATTCAGAGTAACTTTTAATCTCTCTCCCTAATTATTTAATCACTTATTAAAATAGTGCTGAGGATGTATCATAAATAATGCTACGTTTCTATCTGCTTCCCCCAGATAGCTGCTTTCTTCTTGGCTGAGGCACAATACAGCAAGGCAGAGCTCCTTTATCTTTTATTCTGATTGATCTGAATTCATATTACCCAGTAACACTAAAGCAATCTGGAAAGGAAACCAAAGGTAATTTTGTGTTTTCACTTGCTTTAACAAACAATATTTTATTAAGAGTCATGTACATGTGGGCTTTCACCTTATATTTGTACACACAAACATTCTCACACATGCACTATGGTGCCTTTGGTGGTGGCACTGCTCGCATCAATACAGCCTGTTCTCTGCAGCACTCCTGCTACAAATTAAGAATCTGTCAATAGAATAAAAGGAAGCAGAATTACACCAGGGTGTAATGTATGAGACAGAAATTCGCTGTTTCTTCAGCAGACACATGGGTGTGTGCATGCAAGATGCTTGCATCTTACAGCACTTTCTGTCTGCAAAGGGCTTTCAGTGCCGCCTTGATTCTTCCCAGCACCCTCAGGAGAGGGATGAGCCCTTGTGTCTGCCCCTTCCATGTTTAGCAAAATGTGGTTAGAAAGGGAATGGGTAATATGGTCAGTTCTGGAGAATGAACTGAAGTAAAGTCATTCTCCAACTCTGCCCTGGATCACTACTTACGATGCAGAACAGTGTCCACATCCCTGGTGAGATACCAAAAACGCTCCTGAACTGGTCCCCAGGTGAGCTGGTGGGATGTCGCAGGATTCCCCAACCGCAGCAGGGAGCCCACGCATGCTGCTGGGGCCATCTGCTCCCCATTACATCTCAGGTGGCTTTTGTGCATTGTGGTGTTCCTCTGGCCGGGGCTGAGCCCGAACCCCATGCTTGGTGCAGGTGGTCTTGAACAAGCCAAGAGCTGAGCCCAAGGGACAGTGGCTGAGGTTTGCTCAGCTCTTGGAGGAAAAAAGAAAAAAATTTTCCCTGCACAGTGTTTTGAAAATATGCCCTTGAAAGCCTTGAGGGATAATAATTACTTGCTCATAAGATTGCTTCCTATTTGCTTTTCCCTATCCCCTCCTTGCCTGCATCTGGCTGTGCACTTGGGCTTTGCTGCTTCTACCCAGCACCTCCCAGGATCCTGGCTGCTGGCGTGGGAAAGGGCTGCGGCACGGCTGGCTGCCCCTCGTATCGCAGGGCATGGGCAGGGATTACAGCTCCAAATCACTGAAACGCCTGGGGAGCACCAGGAAAAGCCAACCAAGGCACGTGGAAGCTGTCGGGATCCTCATGTGGGTGTTCCTGCAGGGACCAAGACAGCAGTTCGGAGCTGTGCTGTTCACAGCGCCCTTTACTGCAGGTAACGCTCGCCCGCTGTCGGTCTTACTCCAGGGCCACTTCTGCTGCTGACTGGTCACTGGGGCGGAATAGGTTGGATCTGCCTGCGTTGAACCCAGATGGGCATGATGAGAAAAACCTCAAGTTATGGCCCAGATGCTTTGGGTACAGAAAAGCTCAATTCTTTCACTTTCAAACTTTTTGTAATGCATGTTTGTGATGCTTGGCACAAGACAGGAATGGTTACAGCTGGGATCTTTGGCCAAAGACGAAGCAATAGCACGTGCAATTACATTGACATAAGTTATTTTTTCTTAGAACTTTTAAGGAATGCTTTAAACTTTGCATGAAATGCTCAGGCATCGATGGAATCTTCATCAAATTTTTTCTTTGCATTTTTGTGTAAGGTATATGTGGGCTGGATGCTGAAATGCAGATTTAAAATTTTGTCTCAAATGTCATAACCTCTAGGAACAAAAAAGCTGCCACATAAAAAACTGGGGATGTGAAGAATGCCATCCAGCATCTGAGTGCAGGATCAAGGGAATGTGCTACAAAATACTGGTATTTTGAAATATTTCCTCCTTATGTGTAACAGAGGTGGCTGGAGAGGGCAACCAAGATGCTGTGCTCAGATGCCCCCGTGGCCACCTCCCAGTGCAGGCATGGCACAGCAGGACCAGGTGGGGTTGCACAGTCACACACGTGTGCACACACATGAATAACCATCAAATGAAGAAAATGGCTCTTCCACCAAATGTGGCAAACGTGGCATATGAGGTGTTACCAAATAGCCTATGGAGAAAAAGCGATGAGAGGATGAACGTGTAAATATATCCCTCTATACCTGCCTGCCTGTCTCCAGGCTCCCAGCAAGGAACCAGAAAGCAATCATTTTCTCTCTGAGGTGCTTTGACACCCAGGTATCTGCTTTCCAGGAATGCAATTTAATCGGCAGAAAGGCAGGCATGTCAGATTAATGGTAAGAGCGTGTGGTGTGGCTCCAATCTTTTTTTTTATATGAGCCATAATCCCCTTATAAAATGTAGTGGCCATCCTGAGTTAAGGTTGCACATCCATTTTGTCACTTCAGGCTGTGGTGTACTTTGATGTGTGTATATGGGGTGATTTATGCCACATCTCGGATCTGTCTCTGGAGACCAGGCTCTCCCAGAGGAAAAGGCAAAGGCTTCTGCAGGGAACCGCCCTGCAAAAGAGGGAGTCTCTCTGTTTTTCTTTATTAATAATTTCTTTCTGAAAATCAATTAGCTGGCAGAGGCACCCAGCAAGTCTCTCGGTAGCTATGGAGACAGACTGAGGAGCCAAGGGAGAAAAGTACAGTTTATTCATGAAAAGACCATATTTTGTGTTCTAATATTTTTAACCTTTTAGAGGCAATTATAAACTATTTTAATTAGAAATGTTTCTCACCTGCTGTAAGATGGTGCAGGCTGCTGTCTGGACAGAAGGAGCCGTACATGCCTTTCCTCGGCTCCTCCAGACCCACACTCACCCTTCTGCTTTGGTGCTGCTTTTGGTGCAAAGCAGGCAGGGATTTGTGTATGAAATGTGCTGAGTACTTTCTGTTCCTATTAAAATAACACTTTTGCACTGGAAGCCGAATGAGAAAAGCTGATGATTTAAGCATGGAGTATGATAATTAGTGCCAGGCTGGTGGTGTGTTTCATGAGGACTGAGTCTCACTCCCGCACCTGTGTGTTTGCTGCCTGTGACCCCCTGTTACGCTGGGGCTGATGTGCAGGTTTTGCAGGCAGCACTGCCTTTACTTCAGGTTAACTGATGCTTCCCATTTTCTGCCTGTTGGACTGGGATATAAAAGACTACAGCATGTCAATGCCCCAGCCCCAGGGTCAGCCGGAGGTTGTTTATTTGGATTGTCTTTAAGAAAACTGGAAGTAGTGTTTCCCAACATGATGCTGTACTGTTTTTTGAGTGAAGTGTTATACCCCATGTATGCCCCTCGAGGGGGCACACACTTTGCAGTATCGTGAGGCTGCCTGAATCCGCTTCCTGAGGTGAGGCGGTGAGGGGTTCCTCGGGAAAAAGATTTTCTGCTTCTGGCAGCAGTGTTGCAGCCCCGGTACTGAAGGGTCCGTGTCTTCTTCCTCTCAGCAACTCTCCACAGGCATCCAGGCCAGAAAAGATCATCCCTCCTTTGGCCAGGGGCTGTGGTCTGAGCATATAGACTTTTTTCTAGACCTTTCCAAAAGGGAATTGATCTAGTACCTGAGACAACATTTTGTTCTGAACATGGCAAAAACCTTTGCAAAATCTTCCATGCAAAAGGAATTTGAAAGAAAGCAGCTTCACTTTGAAAACTCCCCTGCAGAGAACTTCAAAATTTTGCTTTTAAAGATCTGTATTTTATTCTCTTTGATACATTGATCATAATGCATTGCATGGCAATAGGGCCCTGGTCTTTTGGGTGGTCCATGTGCGGCACAGCGGTGACCCTCATCCTCAGCAGCCATGGGAGGGTTTGCAGGGCAGAGGGTGTGTACGGGGTGCTGGGGAGATGTCTGGGAGGGGAGGGGTGGCCAGCCCTGGCCCAGGGGACAGGAAGGTGTCATTTCTTGGAAGATATCAGTGATGAAAGGAATGTGTATCTGGATTGCACTGTGAAAGGACCGTGGAATGAGCTATGGTGGAGCTGGCTGATGTAAGGGATGCTTGGATTGCATGGTCTGCTGCGTGGAGGAAGCTGTGGCTGCTGGTTTGTTAATGAAGGCAGAAGGCACCAGAGGGACATGCTGAACCCATAGATTTGTTAGCATGTCCCCACGGCTCAAAGCCTGAACTGTAGCAGGTACCAAACAGATCTGAAGGTGCTTGAACTCTCCCAACTGCCCTGTGCACACCAGCGGCTCCAGCAACCCAGCACCCTCCATGCTGTGGGAGGGACGAAGCAGAGAGGTGACACCCCTGCCCCCCCGGCCCCTGAACCCTGGGTGCTGCTGCTCTGGGGTGAGGGTGGGGGGTGTTCATGGAGCAAGATGGAGCCCCTGCCTCTGAGTAGCAAATGTAAAAAAAAAAAAAAAATCCAGTTCAAATCCATAAATACCATGAAATTCAAACTGCAGTCTGACTGAAGCTCTAGCAAAGAAATGATGGTAAAGGTGACATCTCAGGGTCCTGTGATTATTCAGCTGGTGATTTCCGCATCCAATCTGTCTGCTTTGCAAGGCAAAGCATATTTTTCTAGCAGCTCGCTTTCTGCATTTTTAACCTGGCCATGAAAATTCAAGATATCTTATTCACACTTACACCTCTTCACCAGCCAGATACATGGTAGGAGCCAGCATAAGTGACAATTTTGTTGAGAATGCAGGAAAGCCCCAGCATGGAGTTCATTTTGCATATACAGGTCCTGAATCTATTCCTGGTCACATAGCAGTGTCAATCAGGAATAACAGCCTCAGTCAGTGTAATGCAGCCCCCAGAGATTTTTTTTCAGCATGGAGCAAGGTCAAAACTTAAACCCATATTTGTCTCTGTGAAGCTAAAAGCAGCAGATTTTTCCTTGCGAGAAGTGATCTGGGACCCCTGGGAAGCAGTTATATGTGCATATCCATGAGGGTAGCCAGAGACCTGTTTTCTAGCAGTAATCACCCAGATTCACTCCTGAAGACCTCCTTAAAAATTTTAATCTTAACTAGCATGTGCTGCATTGCCATAGGGGAGACTTCTCATTTTAGTCAGGACAAAATAAAAAAGGGGGAAAGACCTACAGCCCCCCAGGCTTGCAGTGTGCCCCTGCTTCGGCTGCCTCAGAGGTGCTGGAGAGGCTTTGGGCTGCTCAGAGGAAAACCTTTTGGATTGCTTGGCTCCAGAAATAGCACGTGTACACAGTGCTTAAAGAAAATTATTCTTACAGTTTTGTTTCCTTTTTTTCCTCAATTTTGTACAGCCTCCTTTGCTATTTCTGTAATGACTGGTGCCAAACAAGGCCAGAGCACGCCCTTCTCCAGCTGGGGCGGTGCGATGCTTTGCGGGCTCTGGGCTTGCCTTGCATTGCCTCTCAATCCACTGCTGGTGTCAGCTTCTGGTGCCCAGTGTCCTTGTGCCCTTAGTCCTGCTCCCGCCTGCTCGGGGCTGCTCCGGCTCTGCTGCCAGTGTCCCAGGAGGGAGACTGAAAATACTCATGGATGTCTGTGGGAGGACAAGTTGCTGCAGAGTGACAAACCTATGACATTTTGTATAAAACCTGCAATTTCATCCTCCTTTTTTAAAAAGCCATTAACGAGTACATTCATGCCATTTCCCGACTAACCTGTTGTTATGATTTCTTCTCTGTTGTTCCCAGCATGTTGTTTTCTGCCTTGGCTTCTGCCCCATCCGCTGTCTGCATGATGCTTCGTCCTGCAACACAGAGCTGTGTTTGTGTGCAGGTCTGGGGGATCTCTCCGTGTCAGAGACCATTAATGCTTTTTGGGCTGAGCTTTTGCCCGAACACCAGCGCAAATGCAAGTTATACAGTGAAAGCAAATGTGCTGGAGTATCAAGGGCTATGGCCAAAAATGAGCATAACTTATGGCCCTGTGTCGGCTTTGATTTCAAGGCTAGTGATGAAAGAAAACTACTGTCCCCTTCCTGCTTTGCTCTGCCGATTGCTTTTGGCAAGAACTGAAGATTAAAAAAATTCAGTGAAGCTGAGGTGCCTGGCGTCCCGCTGCCTGTGCACTGCATGGCATCCCACCCATGCAAGCAGCCACTGCAGAAAACCTCAAGAGGTATGCTTCAGATTTTAAAAGGCTGAGATGGTAACTGGCAGCTTGTGGGAGGGACGATACTCTTGCACTAGAAATGCTTGGAAAGATACTCCTGATCTGATCTAGACCACCAGGGAGATCAGAGGCTTGAACCCAGATTTCAGTTCTCAAGCTGGGAGCGGTGGGGTCTGAGACCTGCTGGGCGTTATGCCATGTGTCCTGCAGACTGGCTTTCCCATGAAATAGTTTTGTTCCAAAGGCCTCAGTTTTGTGCCTGTCCTGCTATCGGTTCTCCAAGCCTGCCCCGAGTATCCCAAGTCCTGGCCTTCCTCTGCTGAGATCTTGGGTTGAAGTTTTTTGCATACCTCCCCTCTTCCATGTTTTTAACGTCTCTGTTCAAGTACTTACTGTCTACACTGTGCCTTTATATACAGCTGGGAATATTAGAAACCTTTGTTGTTGGTGTGTTAGGGATCCGTGTCTTCCCAGGAGGAGGTGTGGTGCCTTACAAACTTTGCTTTATGTTGCCCAGTCATTTTTTGTTTGCTGCACCTGAACACCCCTTGTACTACACATCCACTGACAGCGGGTGGTAATGACCCCAGAGCCGTGTGTGCTGGTGACACCTGCAAACTCGCCTGCTCCTAAAGACAGGTCCGTATCCTCTACTGTGAAGGGGCGTTCTCGCTGTTGGAGGCATTCAGCAGAAATGTCAAAGAGCCAAATTTAGATGTGCTGCTGGAGGGCAAGAAGAGACAAACTCCTCCCGTTTACACTGGGTGTCCCTTTGGCCTCCTGCTTCTGGCATTGATTTTTCTTGTGCGTGAGTCCTGGGAGCGGGGCTCACCAGGGACGTGCTCCAAGTGCTGGGGTAACACCGGCACCAAATTACTGCTGTGGCTGCAGAAAGCGCCCTCACCAAGGAGCAAACGTTGCACCAAACCTCACGAGTGACTGCTCTGTGGAGTAGGTCTGTGGTCTCTGCTTGTTGTGTAAGGTTACCTGTGGCTGCAGGTGGTGGTAGCACTTTGGGGCTGCGCAGCCCCCAGGGGACCCCCGGTACAACCAGGAGCAGGACAGCCTGTGGACGAAACCCAGGGAGACTTGAATTTGTTTAGAGCAGCATCTCCTTGAGGCTGTCAAGGTGCTACTAAGATTAACTTCCTTGGTGTCATAGGAGATAGGGAAAATCACCACTTCCCTTGAAAAAAAGGAAAATGCATGATTCTCTGTCCTAACTTGAATATTTTAGCTGCAACTCCGTATTTGTGCCCACTGCAGTAGTGCTTTGCCCTGGTGCACTCCCAGCTGTGGTGCTCCCCGCCTCTCCCTACCCAAAATCTAGACGCTGCAGCCTGGTGTGGTAGGTAGGAAGAGCTTTACTGAGCTTTGAATTGCAAAATCAAAGGAGTGAATA
Source organism: Phaethon lepturus (assembly GCF_000687285.1). Lineage (NCBI taxonomy): Eukaryota > Metazoa > Chordata > Aves > Phaethontiformes > Phaethontidae > Phaethon > Phaethon lepturus. Next base: position 31,444 of record NW_010522559.1, read on the forward strand.
ATTCTGTATAAATAAACAGAAAATATTTATGATGGTTTTGCATTTGGAAGGTATGGTGGTGATTTGGATTAGCGCTCTTGGCTGCCTCTCAGTGCTGGTGGCCAGAAATAGTCCTATTTTATGGGCACAAGAAAGAGCATCTAAAACAGCTTAGTACAATTCTGGGAGAGAATCCTTGAAAAATTAATTGCCTGTGCCCTAGAGAAGATGACCTGTTAGAAAGAGTTGCTCTGGAGCATCTTGTGCTCTCTCTTTTCCTTGCCATTAGTGATCTGTTTAAATATTCCCATAGCATTTGGGGCACTGTGGATGGGACAGGTACAGTTATTGCATGTTAGCTGTATTTTGGTATACTCCTCCTATATAATCCACCTGCAGCCCCCACAGGTGAGGGGTCCCCCCACTCCCTGCTGGGCTCCCTCCCTCCCCGCAGCCCCTGGGAGGATGAACATGGCAATTTGAGTGATCCCAGGGCACCGTTCCCCGAACCAGGGGCGAGGGGAGCTGTGTGCGGCAGCTTAGTGACACTAGGGTGGCCTTAAATAAAAGAAATCTGGGCTTTGGGGGTTGCTTTTAAAGTAAGTGGCCATCCCAGGCACACACACAATTTAAAGCCATGTCTACCATGTTTAGGGTTTTGTGCATCCAGGTGGCTAGTTGTATTTGTTTATTGAGATGGCTGTAAAACCAAGCACAAGCTTGATGGTATGTTGGACAGAAAAATGAAGGCAGGGATTGCTGCCCTTGTCGGTGTCTGAAAACTTGTTTTGACAGTAATCCCAATATTCACTTTTTACTCCCTGGCTGCCAGCACCTCCCTGCCTGTGTGGGAGAAAGAAGGGGCTGGCTGAGCCTCATGTGCCCTGTCAGCATGGGGCAAAGCTTTCTCCTGCTGTGTGATTCCCAGGGGGAAGGCAGTGTCGGAGCGGTCGGGCTCCCTCCGTGCTCCAGGATGCAGGCGCTGCACATTTGGTTTGTGGTTTGCTGTGCTGAGGCTCAGTCCGAGCCCAGCTCCAACCTCACACAGAGGCACCGGTAACACTTCCATGTAGGGCTGAGCTTGCTGGAAGTCCTTTTGATGGATTTGTCCCGCTGTGGATAATCACACTCCCATGGAGGCGTCTTATCCCAACAGAGATAAGATTTGTTTCTGGAAATGAGCCTGGCTGGGTGGCAGCGAGCACCCAGCACTGGGGCATAGGGATGCCAAACCTGCGCATCCCCTTCCCCATGAGCCAGCCAGCTGCTGCCTGAGGACCAGAGACCTGGAACAGCTGGACTTTACATGACATCCCTTTGCTGAGGCGCATGGCTTTTCAATTTCTGTAAGGGGCTTGGCTTGCAGATGCTCTGAAAATATTCCCTTAATTAAACTAGTCCCTTAATTAATATTATTTAATACCATACTTCTAAAACTGTGTTCTGAGTTTCTACTTGCTCCACAGTCTTTTGGGTTACAGGTAAGAAAATAAATAATCCTGAAGTCAGGCTAAGGGAGAGCATTTATAGCAGCTTTTACTCACAAGGCATTACCGGTCTCTGCTCCGTGTTTTGCGCAGGGCTGTGTCGCTGCGCCTCTGGCATGTCTGTGCCCTGGGCAGCGGCGTTTGCTCCCCGCCGGCCATCAGAGAGGGGCTGTGCACCGGCCCGTTGCCTCCCTCTGCCTCCTCCTTTCTCCAGAGACCTCGAGAAGAAAGCTAATATAGTTTATCTGTAGTAGCTTATTGCGTAAGGGTAATGTTTATCCTTCAGTGCTGTCATGGGGGAAAAGGAGGTAAATAGACCATCTGAAGCAAAGAAATACCAAAGAGGACTATCGGGTTCCTAGGCAAGTCTTTACAGTTGATATTTTTAACCTAAAATATGATACAAATTGGAATTTTCTGAACAGCCCCATCTGAATAATGTTACCCTAAATACTCTCCCTTCACCCTTCCCTTGGCTTTCCTTTACCAGGGGGTTCAGAGCATTTTGACTTGTCTCTGTCAGCTGCAGGTGAGGCTTTCAGGCAGAGTCTATGAATGTCTCTGTAGTGAAACCAGTTTAGTGACAGGAAGAATAAAATGCTTTGGAAACCCTTTGTAGGGAGCTGAGGCCTCAGAGGCAAGAGGAGCAGGAGCACAGCCCTGTGCACGCAGAGGGTTTGGTTGAATTTGGGCTCCGGGGACAGGAGGATCCCCTGCGATGACGTCCATGGGCATGTGAGCTTTTTGCAGAGGGCTGGGCAGGCACAGATGCAATGCGTTTTGCTCAACCTTCTGCAGAGAGGAGAAATTCAATTATTTCAATTAATCAAGCAGACATCACCCTGCTTCCTCAGCACACTAGATGATAGTATTATAAATTAATGAATGCTACTTTAGCATGAACAGCTCCAAAAGTTCTTCCTCTGTAGCAGTCCAGAGTCTGGGTAGATAAGGTAACAACGATGCCAAAATTACCCCCTCTCGCATGAGAGGGCATCCTTTCTGTTTCTGAGAAACAAGAGGGAAATGAACCTGAAAATTAGTTTGCGATTGAAGCTGTCGGTGAGTGAGCGAACCCCACTGGTGAGCGGTGCCGGTGCTGTCCAAGGAACCCAGCCGCCCGATGCCTTTCAGCCCTTGCCTGGGTGCACTGCGGGTGGACACGAACCGGTCCCACCAGCGTCGTATCAGCCTGGGTATCCGCACAAACGCTGGAATTGATGCTGAATGAAATACGGGGATGCGACTGCACGCGGCTTGGCTCTGCCCAGGCTTTGCCTTAAGGCAAGTTGCAGCAAAATTGCCTCTTCCTCACGTATTTCCTTTATTAGTGGGAACTTCAGCAGTCTCTGAGATGAATTAGGAAACCTCCACTGGTGAGGAGGATTTTTTTAGGCTGGCTGTACTGTCTTTAATAAGCAGCCAATGCATCCAGGAGCCCCAGCTTTGTGAAGTGAACCTGTGCCCTCTTGAGTAGTGTGGCACAGATTTTAGTCCTGCTTAAAATAAAGCTGCTACTGTCTGTCTTCATCAGGTGCATCATCACAATTGGCAATTTGGGTGTTTATTATATACAATTCCATTTTGTTTGCTCCTGTGGTAAATGAGAGAGGCTTATTTTGCAGCTGCAAATAAGCCCAAACCAGCCACTTCTCTGGTGACATCCAGGAAGCCTGAGGGATGACACCATGGAGCCCTGTAGGGTCTGCAGCACATTCCTGATGGAGAAGAATGTTATTTTTCTATAATCTATCTTTGAAGTACACAACTTATAAAGCTTTCAACAGCATCATGCAATGCAGTGCTACTCAGCTGGGCATGGAAAACCAAGGGCTTCAGGAGCAGGCTGGTGTCCCAGGTAGGAGAGCACTCACTGCATGCTCAGCTATTCGTACTCCAGGCACAGCCTCGGCAGCTGCTTCTGTCTCGGAGGATGAATTGCCCCACCAGCTCTTCTCTTTTGTGTCATTCACTTGAGTATTTTCAGGATGCTGAGCATGTTTTGGTTCCTCTCCCCCATACGTCACAAGCCAGAGAAGAGAAGGTGATAGACAGCTTTAAGCAAAGCTCTTCTTCCAGAAGCTTTTAAAAATAACCTGGTAATAGCACAAGGCTGCTCAATACAGTGCTCAGTATTACTGCATGCAAGTGCAATATATTCTGTTATATTTTCCTTGTTTCCACCTGTATTTTCTCCAGGTGACTAACTTATAAAATGTGCCCAGTAACAAACCAGAGAGTTTTAAATATTTACAGAATCAAATACACACATTTGAATTCAGTGCTGGTATATTTTGAGATAGCAGAAGCGTTTTAGTGCTGTAATAAAATGCAGTTTATGCTACTTCATCAATGTTGGGGTATCAGTTGCGGTGGGGTGTCAGCCACAGGGGTATTGATTTACAATACTGTAAAACTGGGCTACATGAGGACACTGTAATTGCAGCCTCCAACTCAGTAAAAGTATCTCTAGAAAGAAGTAATCTTGTTTAGCTCAACAGTAGCAAACCAACATCTAATTAAAGTTAGACATTCTAGATTACTTTCTAAATGGATCTGATGACTTCGTTAATCTGAAGCGATGAGGCAACTTTGCCTTTGTCAGCATATTAAATATTACTGTGCTCTGGACATGATGCAAAAGGGTGGATGGCAGCTGCTGCTTGGCATAGTGTGCCTTCCACAAAATACTTTGAGTGGAGGTTGTTTGGACGGTGGACTCTCCTTGCACATCCTCCTGCAGAGAGCAGGTGCCTAGGAAATCCTGGAGAAGAAAAGTATTGTGTGTAAAGTGCCTTTTCGTATAGGATTAGTCTCTGGAAGCTGGGGAAAAAAGAGCCACTACCTCTTTATCTGTCACCCCACAGTTATCGGTCGCCTTCAGTTCCGTCTTCAGTCAGATGCTCATTCATCATGCAGTATTTAATAACCATCCCAGCGTTTTGGTGCCTCAGAGATCTATCTGAACATGAAGAGTGGGACCAGAATCCATGGCAGAAGAACCCCCCACCTCATCATCATGGAGCCCTGTGGCACAGTAATAGTTCCTGTTTTGCCTGGGCTTGCTGAAAAACTTGTTTAAGGTCTTCATACAAAAACAATCAGGGATTTAGAATAAACTTATCCCTTTAAAAACAGACTTTGAGTCCTAGAAAGATATAGGGGAGGAGAGAGCATCTATGGACAGTGACTTTGAGTGTGTCTCTGAGGCAGGTGCCTGTCTGACTCCCCGCTGGACTGGTAAGCTCATCTCCCAAAAACCTCCCTAAAAATCCTGCCCATGTTTCCCAGTCCTGTGAATAAATTGCAGTGGGCTAGTAGCAGTCTTGAGAAAGGAGAAAGAAAAGAGGGAAAAAAAACTTCTCAGGTGTAATTACTCTGTGCTAAAAGCAATTCAGTGCTGGTTTTGTCCCAGAAAACTCAATCCCCGTGGGATAAACACCTCATGCTCTTGCCCATTCTCACTCCATGTCCCACCCCTGTTTTGCAGCTCTGCGCCTGCTGCCCGACACAGATCTTTCCTAAGTTAAATACATGTCATGCATGAAACCATTTATTAAGTGAGAGTGAATTGGAAGCATCTTCTTCCCTTTGTAGAAAATAGGGTTTGCTACAGTGTCGTGAATTGTTGGAGCATGATTTTGCTCACGTATCCAGGTTTGGTTTGAGGCTTCGATTGATTTGGGGAGAGCATGAGCTCTGACCATTACTGCCCATTTTCTATCTTTGGTGTCGTCTTTTTTTTTTCCTTCTAACTCAAATAAAATTCCATTTTTCTCCGACTGTCAAAAAAAGTTCTTAAAACGTTTTTTCACGGTGTGGCAGCAAAAGGGCTGTTGTGCAGGTCCAGGGCTGATGTTTGTTAAAAAAAAAAAAAGGTGCCTTTTTACCATCTTTGTAGCACTCCAATTTTTCTATGCAAAATTGTTTAAATCTGGCAAGGAAAGGGAGGGAGCTTTTGACTTTTTGATTAAATCTTCCATTTTATGATTGGAAACATGTTTTGAGTTGCAGAATGCCACATGTTAAATATTTGAATGCTCTTTTTTTCCTGAATGCCCCTCTGAGTGTGCTGCAGATCTCTAGCTGGGGCACGATTCTGTAGCTCATTTGTAACTTAGAGTTATATAACATGAAGCTTTTACCTCTCAGTCAGGCTCAGGATATAGGAGGAAATTTGCATGTAGTTCTGTTGAAACACCTTGTTCCTGGCTTGGGAGAGAGCGAGCGTAGCAGTTACCCCAGCCCAGTCTGGGGCTGCAGTTTGTCACGGGGAAGAAAAAGACAGCCTAGACAAATAACGGTGAAAATTGTCATCTCACTTGGCAAAGCTGGCCTTGTCTTTGCTAGGTTGAAGAGCTGGTAAGAAAAGAAGCCAAAGAAGTTGTTTATGTTCTTTAACTTAGTGATCAACATCTCTGGGCACGTGGCATCCTCACGCGGGTTTTGTGTTTGTAGTAGGAATTCCCTTTGCAGAACTGTTCCTTTCAGCCCCAGTCCAGCTCTTCCCGTGTGGTAGCACTGGTCTTCAACTTCAGCTCCTTTTCAGGAGCTTTCTTCCGTGTGTGTTGTTTTATACTTATATGTATTGAATTTCATGTAATGTTTTCTAATTAACAGTCTGGAAACAAGAGACTACAAATAAGATGCAATTCCAAAGCACAGGGTGCTTTCCCAGCTTTTTCAGAGACTTTCCTTAGAATACAATGCTCTGGAGCTGACTGTCTTGATTTTTCACACGCAGCCTCTGATGTCTGAATGAGTTATTCCTCTTGCCCTCTTTCTTCGATGCTTTCTGGTCTGCGCCTCCAAGGGCTCATCTGGCTCCACTGCCGTGCCAGCCCTGCTCCCTACCCCGCTGTGGGCACCGTCAGCCTCAGCCCCGCTCACGTTCACAGTATTGCACATCTACGTGGTGAAAACCATTAATTTTGCCTGCAATATGTCAAGCATATCACCTCCCCAGCATTTTCAGTAGTTGATATAAACCACATGTGGCATCTGCACATGACAACTGGAGAAGGTGGCTCTCAGACAATGTGCTTCTTTCAGATGCTTTTTGGATATCAAAATTGCTCCCTATTCTCTGTCTACTGTCAGTGTAATAGTTCTTGTGTCATAACTAAATTCTGGCATCTGGTTTTTGCAAAGGGCATTGAAAAGTATGCAGATGATAAGTCCAGAAATTGTTTGATAATCCCCCTTCAGAGATGACGCTCAGTCTGCAAAGGCTCTCTGAGCTGCCTGCATGGTGAAGTCCCTGGAAACACTGGCCAGCAGCTTTTAATCCTAATGGAGAGCATTTTGATTGTAACTTTAGACCAAAGAGAAGCGTCACCTGTATTTTAGATTTCTTCCAGTTGTACAAAGGCTTTAATTTCCCTTACAGGTTTATAAAAATAAAAGTATGTGGGCAGAATTCTGTCTCACTGGCAGTAATTATCCATGCCTGGTGTTTTTTCTACAGCAGATCTGTGCAGGAAGTATTGTTTTCCCTTCTAGTAGATCACACTGATGGATGCAAAGCACGTTTGCATGCACAGTCTGGTTTCACTTGAATGTGCAAATTCTGTCATTGCTGTTTACTTTTAATACTGCACGTTGAAGTAATTCCTACCACAAATTTAGGATCTAGCTCTGACCTCTTAGAAAACGTAGCGCTTGGAATAGCATAAGTTGTTGTATTTGCTGACTTTTACATGTTCTTAATGTTCATCAATACTTTTTATGAGAAAAATATGTAATCTATCTGTTCTTTACCACTAAGGGAAATAAAAACGCAGGCAGTGAGGATGATGATTTCTGCCAACGGCTTTCCTGGGACGCTGTGCTTAGACTCACTGCTCCGTCAAGGTGCAGTGATACGTTGCATTCTCTGTCTCTTCTCAGCACAGTAAGAAGCCACGAGAACTTAAGTTGCTTCTTCAAGTAAAGTAGTTTAAGTAAGGTGTTTCTTCACACACTCGGTCACGTTTTGAAGGGAGAAGATGTTAGGAATTATCTTCAAACCTTCTAGCTGACCTGTTTTGCAATTCTATCACATCACAAATTTATAAGCAAACAGGATTTTATTCTCAGAAACTCCCAAGTAGAGAAGATCTGACAGCATCACGGGAAATATTTTACCAAATCTGTGTAGTTCTGAAATATTAATGCTAAATGAATACTGAGGACAGGCTCACTGTTGTACCACAGGCAGCACTGGGAATCTCACCTGACATGTAACTCCTCTTATGGGTCTTGCTAGTAAATTCAGGAAACGGTTTCCTTCCTTGAGCAGACCCTGTAACATTTGCCTTGCAGCAGTTGGGCTCAGCGGGTTGCAGAGCCGTGCACGGCCATGTGCCACTGCCGGTGACTGCCGTGGGACAAGTTTCTTGTCCCATCAGATTAAGGTCTCTCAGTTCCCGCCCCTGGTAGCGTTTTGCAGCTCGACATCGGCCCTGGCCGCTCTCCCGCTTGGACTCTCCTCAGGAGGTTCCCTACTTGGCACCCAGCAGGAAGAACCGGTGGATCTGATCGTGCTTTTTGTAACCTTCCCTGCCGAAAGCCATCACTTGCTGTGTGTGCTCTTGATTACAGAATAGGCAGGAAAAAAAGCAAACAGAAGTTTTTCTGTCTTAGCTCTAAAAAGGCTTTTGTGCCACAAGTGTTTCTATTCACACTCTGTGGCTCTGGTGCTGTTTTCTTGTCTCCTTCACCCCTTGCCTTGCTGTTATTTAGCTTTAAGGATGGCGATGCTGGCCTGGTACCAGGGCTCCTGCACGGCAGCTATAGGTAGAAACCTGCCTTCCCACTTTTCAGCTGTGTTTAGCCTTTGACTCAGACACCAAATGCATGGGCAGTGCAGGGCATGCGGGAGCCTTGTGTCCACCAACGGGGCATCGCTTAGCAGAGGAAAACAAACACTGAGCCCCACGCTTTTCTGCCAATAGCCCTTGGCAACTGGGCTTGCAGGGCTGAGTTGCGGAGGTGTAGTTATAGCTGCTAAGTAGAAATTTAATGGAGAGGTTGAGGAAGTGTTATCTGTATCTGGGGCTCTGTCCTTTACACAAATATCCAGGTGGAATAATGCAAATCTGCTCTTTGTACAAGGATCCAGATTGCAGATGGGGCTGTGTTTTTCCTTTGTGCGTTAAGATGCTGTATCACGTGCTGTGCTGCTGCCATGGCTTTTGTCGTCTCCTCCTCCATTCATGGCTCAACAGCTCTGCAGCAAAGAGGCTCCAAGGTACTTGGGGAGATTAAAAGGATGATTAAAATATAAGAACAAAACCAGATCCGGCAGCCTTTTAAAAGGGGATTTATTTCTAATCACAGAAGGAGGAAAATGAGGTCCCAACCTGCTGCGCTGCAAAGCAGGAGGGTCACGTTACGGACGTGAGCTGGATCCTGGTTCATTTATGATCTTCACCACCTGTAAATAAATAAAAGTTTATCTGGGCAGAATGTATCTGCCTGCTTATACTGCATTGAAATATGATACCAGGTGTTTAGCAAATAAAACTAAAGTGTCTGTATGTTATTTCTTGTGTTTGTTTAACTTTACAACTGTGTGAGGTGCTGCGGGAGCACAGCGCAGCAAGAGCATCTCTGGGTGCTTGCTCTGGGGTCTCGAGGCACACCAGGGACAGGCCCTGGGAAGTCACTGAACTCCCTAAATAAGGTCAAGCTTTGAGATAAGCCCTATACAACAGCAATGAGTTTAAAGACTTATTTTTTCTTTAAAAATAATTGTCCATTATAATTTTGACCTGCTTTAATAAAATTATTAGAAAGGAATAGAAACCTTGCATTAGGAACATAGAAATATCCTTGCCTCTCCATACCATAAGTTTCAGGCTGCCTCATGTTCTTCTTGTCTTTGTACAAGAGGAACACCTTTTTATTCTATTTTTGGCGTTTTCGTTGGAAAATTATTTCTAAAGGGAATAATCATGTAACACATCTACTGTTTTTCTCACAAGTCTTTGAAGCAAATGAATGAAGAGTAATTTTTTCCTCTGAACATGTTACTGTCCTAACTGAAGCCCGAGCCCATGCCTGTCCCCCAAGCACACAGAGTGCTGGAGGCCTTTGCTTGCAGTTAATTTGTATATAGAAGAATTATGTAAACAGGTGTAATTATAGCACACAAGTTAATACTTTTGTCTGTAGTGCCCAAATGATGAGCAAATTCTTGCAATCCTTCCTCAGCTTGGACACTTGGCCAAAACCTGAAGGGTGCTGCTGGAGCAAAGGGCCGTTCGTGCGATGCTCTGCAAAGCGCCGGCAGCCACAGCCGCCTGCAAGGCTTTGTAGGGCTGCAGGAGGGTCGTCAAGGAGGTATCGGCAGGTTACATGCTCAAATTTAGTAGCACACACCTCTGTCCTGGTTTTATCTTCAGCATTTTATGCTTATACATTTTGTTCAGTCTATGAAATAATTTCTCATTAAGAATAATTTATCAATGGATATTGGGTGAGAATCTTGAGGTGCGACGAGGCTGTGGCGAAGCAAGCGGAGACACGATGCTTCTTGCCATGTCCTGTTGGCAGGCAGTGATTTAGCTCCCTGCACCCTTTTTGTGCTGCCTCTCCTTAACAATACAGATAACTTCTCTAATGCAGTCCTGGAAGACCAGTCAAGTATGCGACTTCTAATTATTACAACTGCCAAGGAAATAGAAACGTGTATTGATATTGGAGGGAGAGGTGCATGAAGAGTCTGGCTTTCTGCCTTGTAGCCTTTGGGAAGGGATGAGAGATGGCTCCAGCGGGTCTTTGTGCTGGTCTGCAGCTGCGGGAGTGGGGGAGCGGGACGGGGCAGAGGCAGCACCCATTCGGAGGCAGCCACGTGTGTTACTGCCTGACCCTCTCGCCTGTGAAATGCCTTTGAACCATCTTCAGTTGTTGCCTTCTTGCCCTAACTGCGAAGCAGTCCTGGCCTCGCTTTGCAGCCTCCCTCAGGAGATGTCCAACTCATTTGCTGTGTTTGGTCTTTCTGGACCCCTCTGACAGACGTGCCTGTGGGAGGATGGTCGGAAACTTTCCAAAACCAGAAATTGGGGTGGCTGCAGGGCTGAAGACACGCCGGTGGGTGCTGGCAGTCCCCAGGGTGCCTGACACCTGTGGGTGGTGCGGGACTAGGAGCTATGTGAGGATCCTCACTACTTTCCAAGCTTCTACTGAGGGTGTTTTTTTGGTCAAGCCTATTTCTGGATCTCTCATATCTTTGAGAGAGGGAGAAATTTTTGTGCTGAGCATAGCACAAATTCTCTCTCAGGGCAATGCCTGTGTGGCCAGGGCTGGGGCTCGGGCTAGGGGAGGCTGCATGGGATGGACGGCTGTGCTGTACAGGCAGTGAAAAACAAAAGTCCTGAAAAAAGAAAAAGGTAAAGAACGTGGCATGTCTTTCCTACCCATCTTAATAATTAAACATCTTTGAGTTGGGACTTTATCAAACTCAGTGCAGTTTCCTGGCAGTTCTGCTCTCTAATTGGAGTCTTTGGGGAAAACCATTTGGAATATTCAAAACCACCTTTGTGTTTGATAATAGTACGCACATCTCCTCCTTTTTCTCTCTCACATTACTGCATGAAGAAGTTCAAGGGTCTTGTGTACCCAGAATATGACTTTTGGTTTTATTCCTTTTGTATTGGGGGATGCTGTGGGGCCACCCCCAGCAAAAAAATTTTCCCTAAAAACCAGATCTTTGGGGCTGCAGAGACCAGCTCTGTAGCAGCAAGTTGGATGAGAGTAAATCACTTAACAGGCCCTTGCTAATATCTATAAATCACGTGAAGAGTCCAAAAATTTCACTGATCTCATATATTGTAGCTTGTCGCAAATGCTGTAATACATCATTACGTTGTCTGAATAGCATAAAATAACTCAATAAAGAGCTAAATGCAGGACACATCTGGCATGTCTAGACTGGGAAAATAGGTTACGTTTGAAAACGTTAGCTCTTCCCCAGAGTCACTCATGACCAGTTAACATATTTTTGAAAGTTACTAAATTGCATTTGCACTAGGAGCAAAATCATGTTTAAATTTCTATTAACTAACACATTTTCAAGGGTGGCCTATTTTTCCTCATTTAGAAGTGGCTGTTATCAGCTGAGCTGTCACCAACATGAGAGGGGATGTATGAAATGTGAAGAGGTAGGAAATGTTTAAGGAGGCTTTTTTATTATCCCCAATATTAATTTCAACTTTTGACTGCAGATTCCTATAACCCATTTTACTGAAATCAGTTTGTGCCTCCATTAAAGAAAGGGGTAAGTTGGGGAACATGGGGTTTCTTGGTAAGTACATCACTAACATATGAGTTATGTATGTTATATAGGTAAGTCACCGAGCAGGTAAGTCTAGGAATTCTCTGGCGTTGCATATCTATATTTTGATGAGAACCTTTTTGTATTGTTTTGCTGAAAAATTTGCTAGGTGGGAATTACTAAAACTCTTTTCCTGTCCACCCATTGTCTGAATGTGTTCAAGATGCTCAGCCTTGTCACTGCACCCAACTGGGCCTGGAAGCTGGCCCTGGGGTACCCGTTGCGGGTGAGCAGGAGCTGCCCTGGCCAAATCCTGGCACTCTGGGGTTCCCTGAGTGCTCTTACGGACTCCACGGAGGGGTCAAAAGCCTTACAGGAAAACAACAGCTCTTGCACCAACATTTGCAGAGTGGGCTGGAGGTCTGATATATCCAGCCAAAATATATGCAGCTGCTGCCCTTGGAGCAGATTATCCACAACATGCTGAGGGAATGTGAGCTCCAGCGAGGAGCTCCGGAGTCAGAATTCAGAGGGCAGAGAGCCTCCAGACACAGCTTGGTCAGATGTGCTGGCACACATAAAGGCCATTCTCTGCAGAGAGTGGAAAGTACAGCCCAGGCTAGGCAGCACTGCCCCAGCTCCTGGCAGGGATGTCCGAGGGAATCAGCTTGGTGCTGCCACGGGCATGATTTTCTTTCCAGTCTCTCGATGTGTCTCTTCTTTCAACGTGCATATCATGCTCAGGAGTTGTCCAAGGGGTTAATTTTGCTGTAGAAACTAGAAATAGGAAATCTGGGAAGAGAACGACTCAAATCAGCAGTGAGGAGTTCAGTAGCTCAATTTGACCTCATTGGGTAAAGGATAAAACCCTTTTGGTTATCTTAAGAGGAATTGAGAGCTGTCAGAGGATGAAGGATTGCAGGCCTCACACATTGCTTCATTGCTCAAGTAAGCAGAGCAAACTCTTCTCATCAAGGGGCTAAAGCTGTCCTGTCCCATCCATGGGCTCCGCAGCCATGCAGTGCTGCGTGTGTCCTGCAAAGCGAACTGCAGGGCGCCTGGGCTCTGCTGCATTTGGGACATTGCACATTAAATAACTCTTTTTTAATTCCTCTGTTTCGAAATCAGGGTGAAAATTAGTTAAGAATGGATACGTGAGCATTAATTAATCTCAGTCTATCCAATTCTGTTTAAGCAGCAAGTATTTTTAGCTGCTGCTCGTGGTGATAGTTTTGTGAGTTTATTAATAGTTGGACTGAATTTCTTCGCTCCTCTGCTCAGGAGCAGACTGCTGGCAGTGGACGAGCAATGGGCTGCTGCGAGGAAGGTTCAGGTGAACTTCTACCCTGAAAGCAGCAAGAGCCTGTGTGGGTAACAAGGTATGAAAATAAAAACAAAACCAAGAGGGCTTTGTGGTTTAAGGCGATGAGACAGCTGACATTTTCAAGAGCTTTAATGAAGACACTGTTTTGCTCACAGCTGAGATACGAATGGTGAGGGCTTTGTGGAAGGAGGCAGAGAAAAGCCAGTAAGTTAAAAAGTTTCTTTGGTGCAAACCTCATGGGATCTGGAAGAGGCCAGTGCACGGGCTGGCATGGCTGCACCGGCAGGACAGCCCAGGTGAGGCTTTTCGGGTGACACCTCGAGCAGCAGTGTCGTACAGTCGTCCAAGCGAAGCTGGGAAGAGCTGAATAACAGCACCAGGCGGTGGGGTTTGGGATGGGAGCGGTTGTTAGGTTTGTGGAGCTGTACAGCCTGGCAGCTCTGGGGGTTCAGGCAGCCTGTGAGTCCGCAGAAGGAGGTGGCGTGAAAGGCCGTGCAGTAATGGAGTCGCTGGCTCTGGGTTTATTACATCTCAGCATTTCGGGTTCTTTCTGGAAATCTGCTTCTGAGGGGTATGTTTCAGGGCTTTCTTTTGGTTTTGTTTCTTGCAGTTGTGTCTGTCCCATAAATCTTGAAAACTTCTCAGTCCAGGAGGTCGTTGCTGGTGCTTGCGCGTGGCTCAGCGCTCTGCAGACAGGCTCACCAGGTCTCCCTCACCATTGTGATTCTGCCAGTGTTTCCAACTTCAGTAGTCCTGGTCAGAGATTTATGAGGCCAGTTACAGAATTTCAATGGGTTTGAAGTTTACACAATGTTATCTGTATAGAAGAGTGGCTGCTGGTCTTCACAGCGTTAGGACTTTGACCTGCTGGGCGAGCGGTCGGTCAACTGCAAAGCAGGGCAGAGGAGCGAGGCTCAGAGCGGTGGCGAGCAGAGGATGGCTGTCCCAACGCGGGGTGCCTTGTGCTTTAAAACGCAGGGGAAGGTTTTGGTGTAAAGACATTTTCTCGTTTCAGGGCTGGCAGCGATGTGCTTGGGCAGGCCTGGGCTGCCGGCAGGAGTCTCAGCAATGCAGATTGCCAGGGAGGGTTCCTCCCGCGTGCGCCTATAAGTGATCCTCCAGCGCTGGGTATCACAGGCGTGCAGGCAGGCAGGAGAGGTTAGTGAATGAACGTGCTGGCATCTTGCTGCAGCATGGGTGCGTTTGAGACCTGCATGCACAGCGCTGTCGAGCTGCGCTGCTGTGAGCTCTGCCGTGTGCGTTTGCCACGTCCCCGCCAAGCTGTTGCCGGTAGGACCGCATCCGTCCGCGTGTTGCCATTGCATGCTTTCCCAAACAGGCACACGTGTGCCACAGCCAAGATCATTTTGCACGATTGCGGCAACTCAGTTGTGACCGTGTGTTTATTGAAGATATATTACCTATGCAGCTCACAGGTATAGGATGTGTTTGACTTCACACATGTCAAATATATCGCTGTCTTTTGAAAAATAAAGAATTGTTAATCTTCGTCCATTTAGACAAGCAGAATCTGACCCAAAATTCCTCTTGTAAACCTTAAAGATTTCCTTGACCTCTTCCAAACAATGTGATGGGCCACCTGAGCCTGGTCTGTGACCGGTGGCCCCACGCTGCAGAATGAAGCGCCCCTTTCTGAGACTGGCCGATGGCTTTGGTCAATGCAGGGTAGTGGGAGCTGCAATTTTGGCAACTTCATGCACCAGCCGGGAGGACAAGTGCACCGTCATTTGGGACTGGAAAATTAAAATGTGGGGAAATTTGGGAACAGGACCTGCAGCGGAGCTGGGGCTTGCACCTTGGGCAGGGGTTGGCCAAGGCTGTCCCTGGGAGGGTTGGGGGATGCCTGTGGTGCGGTGTTGGTGGGGTCAACGTGTGCTGCCATTATAAGACCAGACCCCTTCAGCACATCCGTGCCAATGGTGCTCAGGTCAGTGAGGCTCAAACACTCCAGGTACTGATTGCATTATTTTAATGTCAGTATTTTCTTTTACAAGGCAAAGGGCCTTGAGCAGGTTGCAGCAGGAGGGGGTCATGCACGGTGGCCCTCGTGCCCCACAAAGCTCTTTGGAGCTGTGACCTGACCCTGTGGTTCCTTTGCCCCCCGAGGAGGGCAGAGACAACCAGCTGCCCAAGTCAGCACTGCCTCTTCCCCAGCACCACTCCAGCTCGCCTCTGCTCAAAACCTGCAGCGAAACGTGGAAGTACAGCAGTAGATGTGCACAGTACACTACACTTCTGAAATTGGGTGCATGGAGGTGTTTGCAGCCGAAGACATCCATCCCCTAGTTAGTGAAAGATTTAAGTATTGTTTAAAATCTTGAGGAAATCAATAGACATGTTTAATGACCTCCTGTTGAAGGATGGCTCGAGCTATAGCAACTATTGACCAGGCTGTAACGCTAATAAATGAATGAAAACTGGCACCCTGTGCATCATCTGCAGTTCTGCTTGGAGAAGCCGGTGGGATGTAACAGCTATTGGGAACAACATGTGTTCACTTGTGGCTTCCTACACATCTGCTGTCCTGCGCTGTCTGCGAGCATCTGGCCATGGTAGTTGATGTCCTGCCACCAGCAAAGCTTTGAGGAGTTTTATCTCCAGCTTTGTTGCAAGGCCAGCGCAAGGGGTGCTGGGGCTGCTGCGCAGGGTCTGCTGAGCATGCAGGACATGGCTTTCAGGAGCACTGAGGAAAGTCTTTTCTCTGTGTTTTGTCACAAACATGAGCCTGGGATGTATAAACAAAAAGCTGCAGTCTCAGTCGGGCCAGCAAGGCAGGGCAGAGGCGAGTGTCCTGTCTGAAAGCAGAGGATGGCCCCAGCGGTCCCCATCCTCGTGTTACATGACACTATTTCTCCGGGGAAAACACACAGAAACGTCTTTGTGTGTCCAGATCTGCGAACTTTTATTTGCAGTAGGACGTCAAGTCTACAAAATCCAGTAACTATAGATTTCATCCATCTTCACTGAAATATGCCTTTCCTGGATTCCAGATATTTGATTAAGTTTAATTTTATTTGATTCTTTTGAAAGTCAGACAACTATTGTCAGAGATGGAAAACAAATATTTTTGTAAGACTAATATGAATTTGTTAGGCAAAATGCGAGTGAAGTCAGCCACAGTTCCTTTTTTAGCTCTTTTATTCCTCGTTCTGTGTTGTGACAGTGCTGTTCCTTCCGCTTAGCTAAGAATAGCCGAAACTCTCTCAGGAGCAGGCTCAGACATGTGCTTCCTGGGGCTTCATAAGAAGAGTCAACTTTTCAGGAGTGCGTGAAGGGGAAAAACACCTCCAGCAGGTTGCCTTTCTGTTCTCTTTACTGACCATGACTCTTTTTCTTGCCTGCTACCCTTTCCACTGTATAAAATAGTTGTGGACTTCAGCTGCAGTTAGGGGCTGAATTAAGGCTAAATCCAAATCTTTCTGTAGCTGATGCAGAGATCTGTTGTAGCAACCTGACTGACTTTTAATACTGGAACTGATAATGCGCTGCCTTGTGTTTTCTTCTCCCGCGCAGACTCTGAGGGCGCAGGGGGCAGGTGGAGGCATGTCCCTGTCCCCGGCTGAGACCCCCTGCCCACGGGGCTGGGGCTGCAGGTGAGCCCTGGTGCTGAAGTTCCAATTGTTGTATTGAGGAATAGTGATAGATTCCCAGCAAAGTCTGTAGCTGATGGCAGGGAAAGCAGCGACACGGATGGACGAAGATGTCCCTGTCTGTTCCCTGTGCCACAACGTGTCCCAGACAGGGAGACTGCATCCACACCGTGCCCTGGCCAAGAGCCGAGTCCCACTGACTTGTGACACCTCCAGTGAGGTGTCCTGACCAAGCAAACCGCCTTGGCCACGCCTGGGTCCCCACCTCCAGCAGCGTATCGGCCTCTGGCAGGAGACCCGAGGCACCGCCGCGTTTAGCCGACACCAGCGGTGAGCGTGCACGTGTGGAGAGAGGGCCTTCAGTCAGGGTCATCTGCTTCTGTACGTTTGCCGTGACTCTGCTCAAAACTGGTGGCAAGCTGATGGTGCCAACATGGCAATATTTTTTTAAGAGACAATACATACCTTTTATGCATACAGTAGTATATACAACATATGGTGATTTCTGTCTTACCCAGTTCCTCCCAGTCCCTTTTCAAACAGGACAGCATTCACCAGCTCTGTTGGGAAGCTGGCTCCATGCTGGTGACGTCCGGGTGATACCTCCAACCAGGAATCGCTGCACTGCAGCTCCTAATGGGATTTTGAATTCAGCGAGTTGCTCACTATTGCAGTTACACAGGGCCAGATAACTCCAGACTGACTTGATCAGAAGATTGCTCTTATTTATTCTTTTATTTGTATTCAACTCTTAGCTATGCCAAGAAATTTGCATTCGCTGCAATAGGATGAGGAGCGAGTGCCTTGTCATAGCTCCTCCTGAGGACTCCACCACAATCATGAATGTTTCCACCTCACTGCTGCTTGGAAAAACAGTAATTTTATTACAGGAAATTCAACTCATTCTTGACACAACTGTTTTATTGATTAGATGAAACAATTTTGCATAAGTGTGATGGTGGCAAATGGCAACTTATGCGAGAGAGGTTAAAAAAATCTAATAGGTTTTTTTCTGCACAACTGTATTTTGGCTGAACTTACAAAGATGTCATCTTTGTAGACAATAACCCGAGCTGTGAAGTGCTGTCTACTTACAGCCATACCCGCACTTTATGACAGAGCACCAGTTATGAGATGCCACCATTTGTAAATTAATTAACCCTGAGTGCAGAGCAATGGGGAACAATATATAGCAGCAGCTATAAAACTAGTTTAATGCCTTTGTGAGTATTTGTGAACCAAAGAGGAGAAAAGTCATTAATACTTATTTTCTGCCAGCTTTTAGAGCTTAGAATTATCTCATTACGTGCTGAAGGAGAGATGAGCTCACAGTAAGAAACCTCAGCCCTAAACTTGCAAATAATTGCAGAAAGCAAGGTGAATGTTCTTAGTGCTTTCTAAGGTCTTAACATGCAGGACTTTGTTTCAAAGACAGGTTTTCCCCTGAGTTCTTTTTATTGTAACTTGTCCTGTCTCAGGTTTTTGTTCTTTTTTTTTAAAATATCAGTTTTTGTTTCAAGTCTTTACATTTTAATAATTGGTTTTATACCTTTGGATATCCGTCTTCTGCTTCTGGCTACCGATGCCACCGATGCCTGTATTCCTCCGCCTACCTGGTGTACGTGCGGAGATGCATCAAAACGTACTGCACGTCCTGGTGTTTCTTTTGCCCTTGTGCTAACTTTAAATCATTTCAGCTGACATAGTTTTCATACATGTGCTGGCAACAATTAGAGGGGGCTCTGAAAAATATCAGGATGGGTAGGAGCAGCAAACGCTGCTTTCCGTATTTTGCCACAGTTTAATGGCAGCATTTTGGGCAAAAAGACTCCTTGGATAAAACTTGACCTGCGCTTAACAGAGATGCCGCCACGGAGCACCTTTGCTCTTTGCAGGCCACTGGCGTCTTCTGGAGGTAAACATTGCAGAAGGTCTGATGGTGAGCACCCGGCTGCACGGACCAGGGCTCCCCGCAGTGGGGAGGGTGGGAGGCAGAGTCCTGCGCACCTGAGCATCGCTTTCTCTGGGCAGCTGAAAAACGAATCACGCTGCAGGTTCAGCCACTGAGCCCGGAGGCACCTTGTCATTAACCCTGCGGAGCAGCAGCAGAAGCTGCGCTGACGCCAGCGGCCGTTGTCCCTAGTTCAACTTCCTGATAGTTGCTGTCGATATTTTGCATTGAAAACGTGTTTCTGTAGCCTGCTCTTTAGCAGCTGAAGCTGTTGTTGTTTGCTAGGGCGTGCAGTGCAGAACATGCCAAGAGAGGCGCACGGAGTTTGGCTTTCTTATAAAAAAGCAAACAAAAGCAAGTTTAAAAACAGTTGCAAGTTTGAGATTTTGCTTAATTACTTTCAAAGGTTCTTTCCTGAAACAGCCCCTTAGGAGTTACTTAATTCTCATTAAGTATTCATGGACCTTTCCGGCCGCTGGCAACACTGCTAGCTGCTGGATGCGTCCCCCTTTGCTGAGTGAGGACCAGCACCCAGGAGGCTTTCCAGGCCGTTTCCCAGAGGCGGTGGGAGGTAGGCACCTGCCTGGCTCGCAGGAGGAATTGCAATCCTTTCGGTTCCCCCACTGGACCCAGCACGAAGCCCCTAAGAACCATGATCTTCGGTGAAGAGCACAGCAGCTTTCTGCAGACGTCTGCTTCCCCGCTCCCCCCGCTCCATAATGCATCGTTAAATCAGCAAGTACTTGACATAATTGGATCCCAGTACATAGCTGAAGTTTGTAGTGCCACTGCAGTACAAATAAACATCTTCACCACAGCTGTGGGGCTTACAAGATTAAAAATGAGCTTGTCTCCTATGAAAAACATGGGAGACCTTGTACACTGGCAGGTGATTCCTGCTACAATGGTATCTGGAACAGGCATCCTTCTTCAGTTCTGATTTACTCAGTTTTTCTAAAAAGCAAAATAAAACCAAAGCTGGCTGGGGTCGGTAGGACGGTGGTGCTGCTAGGAGGAGGGCTGGGACTCCGTATTGCCAAGTCAGAGTTCGCTTAGTTGTGGATGATGACTGGTAGCAGGTACTGGTCAACGCGGGGTAAGTGCGGCTCCGGCATCCCCAGACCCTGGTGCTGGCAATGCATGGCAGGGAGCAACCTGCAGCAGCGGAGAGAGTAGTTGGTCAGTCAAAGAGTGTGAAAGTACATACAAATTGGAAAAGAAAGTCACATGTATTAATTAGCGGTTGGGGTAGAAAGCTAGTATTTCAGAAATGCTGTTTTCTCTTATTAATCTTGACACAGCTGTTTGAAGGTTATCTGGAAAGGTGATTAAGTGATTTTCCTGAAAGCAGGTTTTGTGTTCCATCATTTCTTTAAAGCATGTTATTGCAATTACCATTTACCTAATGAACTCTTCAAATTTAGTTAGCGTAATCGGTGCCAATTTTGCAAAGAAAGATTCATCCTGCTGTAATAAAAGTTTCATGAAATTCGCCAGTATGCTGCAGAGGCCTGGGCTGGGAAACTGCTCCGGGGGACGCTGCTCAGCAGCACCAAGAGCAGGTTTTGCACTAGCCTTTCCCTTCGCCTCGCCAAGGGTTTGCCGGGGCAGCAGCCCAGGTCTGGGCGTGCGCAAGCTGCCCTGTCACACAGCCCAGCTAAGTTGCTTCATCGTGAGCGAAGCATCATATTGCATTGACGTAGTCACTGGCACTGAAAATACAAATGAGAATGAGTTTGAAACATAAATACCTACGTGGAGCATCCTTGTGACACTGGATCAGACAAGGACACGCACCCACCTCTGAGAGTCATGGAGAAGTGATGTGATCTGGTCCTGCTCTGTGTTGATTTATCTTGGAGTCAAGTGTGAAATGCAGACTCTCTTGCCTCCATCCATGTCCTGGTTGCAGGAGCTTTCCCCTTCAATTCAGCCACCTGGAGAATTTGCAATTATTTAAGTTTTGAATGCTTCCCTCCCCAAAAGCGGCATGTTACCTACTCATACAAATATGTCATGGAGGTTTTGGCCAACATACAGATGGAGAAATTAAATGTATGACAAACATCCTTTACATCTGGCATATAGGAGCTGTTAAGTATTTCCAGCTGGATTTGAAAGAAAAGATTTAAAAGCTGCCGGGTGAGGGGTCGCCTGGCAGGGTCAGTCATAAGAGCAGCAAAATCAGTTTGTCCAGGAGGAGACTGGGGTGCAGAGGCTGGCCCCCTCGCAGTCCTGCCC
>NW_010522559.1:52325-59765 GCF_000687285.1 Phaethon lepturus
CCCCTGCCACTCGCGGGTACTCTGGGGGTCCCAAAATGGATTTGTCAACATTTTTTGCCCCAAAAGTATTTTTTTTTCCCCGTTGCAGAGTTTGAGGTGAGTTTTGCTAGAACAGATGCCCAACTGCAGCGACTCTGCGAGCAGCAAGGCTTTCTGTGATACTGCTTTAATGAGAAAAGCTGTTCTGCAGCCAGACCCTCACTTCAAAGCACCAGTATTTTGAATATTCCTTTTAAATGAATTTGACTTGTGTTAATTTTACTAATATAATAGAATGTAGAAGAGCATATGTTGCTGCAAAATAAGCTGCGTCCCAGAGGGCTGCCTGTAGGTGCTGCAGAGTGCCACGTGCTTTGGCATGCCTTACCCACATTGCAGAAGCAGTCCTTCTCCATTGAATAAATTCTTCTTGCTATTTGTTTAAACAGTCATAGGAATGACACCCTTCTGCTAAAGAAGTCCTTAATTTAACAGAAAGCGTTAAGAGCCTGGCTCTGGCATCCAGTGGGCAATGCAGGGGGGGTGAAGAGTCAGGCCAGGAGGATGCTCATTTACACCCAGGTACCAGTGCAGCAGGAGGTGGGAATAGTTGTGCTCTGTGAAGGTGGGACAGGTCTGCTTGTCCTCTCTCTTCCCAACAAGACTGATGCCTGGAGTCCCTTTTAAAAATTGCATTACCATTGCTTGGGCTTTACGAGCTGTCGTTACCCCGTCTCCTGATATTTGAGTAGTCAGCTCCTTAGCTGCTTTTCCTCTTCTCAGCCTTTTTGCGTGAGTGGTTAAATTTATGTGAAACAAAACATGAAAATACGGGATTCCAGACATTGCACCAATAAATCAAGAGGAGACTGTCATGGTTCTGCTGTACAATGGTCTCTTTGTTCCCTGAGTTCAACGTCTCCCTTTCATGGGCTCCTCAACAGGAGATGTGCTGTGGGAAGGCGAGGTTTCCTCTGCAGCAAGCCAACTGCCTTTTATATAGGATTCTCCCTTCCCTCAGGAACCATACGTCAGGAGATGTAATATCCTGTGTGGATTGTTTTTCACTGCTATTGCATAAAGAGGCACAGCTTTATGTGGAGCATCAACCCAAAACTTGAGAGTTGTTATGTGTTCCTGTGCCCTTTGTATAACCCATGCAAGCATGGCAAATACATCCTTCCAGTTCCCAGTGACGTTGCCCGCTCCTGCTGGCAGCAGTGGCCCAGAGACCCTGGTCCCCTCCCCAGGCTTGGGGGTCTCCTTGCAGGTTTCAGCCCCGTGGTCCCCCTGGTACAAGCCAGTCTGTCTGCAGAGGAAGATTCCTCCCAACATGACCAGCGGTAGGAAAACGGACCCCTCTGACGTTTATATCGGATTTTGCTGGAGCCGCTTTGAGCAGCTCCTCGCTCCTCCCCATAACCTCTGCCCCGTCCCATGGCTGGGAAGGGACGTGCTTGCCCCATCTGTGCATCCATCCGGCATGTCACACCCCCCGCCTGCCCCCCCCAGCGAAGCTCTCCCAGGGCAGAGCAGCACAGGGAAACCAGACCCCCTCCCGTCAGCGCAGGGTACCAAAGCCTCGGCGCCCGGCTCTGCGCAAACCGGGGACTCTGCCGCTGGGAGTATTGGCCTGGCTCCTGGGTGCCAGCAAATGCTGCTTTACCCCCATGTTTCATTAAATCTATCGGGCCCCAATTTTTCCTTGCACCTCTGGAGAGACATGCCATCCTAACAACGCGGGAAGGACAATCTCCCTCATCCCTTGGCTCTGGCATGGCTTGTTCTCCCTGTGGGTTTGTTTCTATTTGGTAGTGCAAAAAGCCAAGTGTCAGAGTTGAGCATGTGTGTAATCAGTGTAACGATGGGGCTGGCCGGGATTTGATGTTTTGGTTAACCTCAGCAGGCCTTATTATAAAAATCTATATATCTGTCTAAAAATTTCCTTCTCATTCTAGTGCCCTGATGAAACTCTTAATTTGTGGAACTACATTGCCGAGAAGCAGTTAACGTGTTAGGTGCTATTGATGGCTCACGTGGCAGCGGTGCCCGAGGCCGGTGCTGGTGTGGGTGCTGCGGGAGGCAGTGGCGCAGGATGAGGCCCCAGCATGGATGGGGTCAGCCCTAACGCCTCCCCGGGTGGGCAGTAGTTCATTAAGCATCATCGTCGCTGTCAGAGGGCTGTGCCGTGGCTGTGGTGAAACCAGTTGTGGTTAACGTGGCATGAGGGGTGAGGAGGGTGATGGGTGGATGGGTGACACCTTCATGGCTTTTCCAGGAAGGCGATGGGAATGCATCAGCATTTTCCCTTGGAAGTCATCGCTTCCCAGGTCCTGCGGGATTCAAACAGGTACCTGCCTGTAATTGACACTTGTCCTGAGGTGCTCCAGCCGTTGTTGTTTGGGTGTTTTTAAATTAATCTTCTGTTGTCTCTTTGCATGCAATTAAAATAGACTAAACCCCTTGTGCTCTAGGTTATAAAACAGAGGCTTGTAGCTTCCAAAATTTTTAGTAAAATTTAATATTCTGGGAATGTGGAAGATCTGTGGATGGAAATCAATATTTTATGTACTTCTTTCAGTATACATGTGCTGAGTGATGTTGTTTGGGAAGGAATGAAGGGCAGCAGCCTGGTCCTGCTCCGGCCTTTCCCTCTGCCATGTTTCCACCCCAGCAGCGGGGCTCCCTCGGCAGCTTTTGGGGAGAGCCCTGCCTCCCCCGGGGCAGCAGAGCGGCACATCGCCTCTGTCCATCTTTCCTTATACAATCTGGAGATAACGGAGATGAGAACCATTTAAAAACAAAAAAATGGTAAAAAGTGTGGCCAATGCTTGAGCGTTGAAAATGAGATTGTCTCTGCTCTGTACAAAATTAAATTCCCGGTGGAAGTGATTAGCAATATTGCTAGTAATTTACTGTGCTGTATTTCAGTATGCCAGGCGGCTCCAGAAGTGCATTTCCTGAATAAATTAATGCCCAAGGGCTAATTGTCCTGTCCTTTGCAATGGTGTTACACCCATCTCTCCCCTGCAGTGGCCATCCCTGTCTGACTGCTGGGCAGAGCACAGATGCAGCCCAGCAGTGCCAGGCTCCTGCGGGGACTTTGTCCCCTCTCTTTGGTGGCCACAGCAGCGTGTTCTTCTGGGGAGAAGAGCTCCTTCGTGCAGATATGTGCAGTTTCCCCAAACTCTTCAGCATCCTGAGATGCCGCACGTCCATGCCGTTCGGGGGGAGGGTGTCAGGGGGGAAGGCAGCCAGGCATCGCCTTAGAGTTGCAGATCTCCATCCACCCCATCCCAGCCCCAGAAACTGCTGCTGCTCATCTTCGTGGGGTTCATACATACCCATAGAAATAAGCGTGAAGCACAGAATAGCTAAAGCGTTAAAATTGAAACTAGTAAGATGCTTATCCTCACAAACAGACAATAGTACCTGCTGTTTCTATTTGGTATGCTTACTTTTTTACTCCCTTAGCATCCTTGCTGCAGGTGACTGCCTTGCCCTTCCTTTTGAAGTATTTGCAGGCTGCGGAGGCTGGGAGCCGCTTCAATCCAATACACAGGGGATTGTGCAGCTGGATGATGAAAAGCAAAACAAGACCACAATACCGTGGAAGAAATTGAAAAACTTTATATTATGCTTCATGTCATAGACCTGAAGCACTGCTTGAGATCTATAAAAATGGCAATAGGAGAGGAGGGAAGAGCAGGACCATGCCCCCTGCCTCCCCAAGAATGGGGGTTCCAGCACCCTGTCCTCCTCATCCTGCCAGCCACTGGGCCAGGGACTGGGTTTGCTTTCCCAGCACTTGTGTGCAGGCCCATAGCCGTCGCTGACACCAGCTGCAGCTGGCACCAGCCCATAGGTATCAGTCTTTTTCAGACTGAGATGCTGGAAGCTGTAATCTCTGTATTTAAATATACAGTAAGAACATTTAAGGCTTTTTTCAGTATAGGTAGCATTTAATTCCTCCTCCTTCACCTCCTGTCAAAACGATTGATAATAATTTATTTTTGTATATTAATATAAAAGGTAAAGGTAAGTTGCTTTTAGGCCAGCTCTTCCTCTCAGGTCTCTCAGCGAAGCTCCCTGAGGTCACGCTGGTGCTCGGGAGAATCCCGCCTCCAGCACCTGCCAGCCTCCAGTTTCTGTGGTAACAGCACGTCTCCACGGTTTCCACTTCAATATGCTAAAAAAGTTATTAATAACAGCAGAACTTCTTTCATATGAGTTTTCATTTGATTGATGCCAGTAATGGTGTCCGTTAAATGGAGTTAAATTGGCCAGGTATTTTGCTTGCCCTAAATTCAAGCTGGTGTTAATGGCAGATGAAGTTGCCAGTAATTAGAAGTGGTGCCACTGGGACCCGCCACGGCCAGGGGCAGCTCCTGGGCTCAGCCTGTGTCTGTGGAGAGGCCATGGAAACCTTCGCTTGCTGCTACTCGTGATTGTTCTGATTTCTGATATCTGAGCACCGGCAGATCGCAATGCCCGCAGGCTGGTCAGCGCGGGTTTGCTGCTCTTCGTGGAAATGTTTGTAGGCTTTGGGGCTCTGCTGGATTCTTACAAATCGCTGTAGCTGACTGCAGAGCCCAGTGCTGCTTGCGCCAACCGTTGGATTCTGCTCTCCATGGTCCGTTGTTTGAACCGTTGTTACACAAAAGCAATAAAATTAGTTAATTCATCCTAATAACCCTTTATCGTGTTGGCTGGATACAGCTAGGAAAGCTGAATTTTTCTTTCGTGATCTGATTTTTCTGTGATCTGGTTTTATTTCTGCTCTAAATGATTTATAATTGGTAATGGACAGCCTTGCTTTTCCCATCATGTGAGGCTGCAAGCTTTCTTTACAGATTCTGGTATGCTTTTACTATTCAGCTCTCTTCTCTTCCGCTTCTCTCATTTTAAGGAGCAAATTTGTCTCAGGAGTGAGGAACTGCTGCAGGCAGCAAGCCGGCCGGCTGACAATGGCCTCCATGGAAATCTGCACTTCAGTTTGGACGCGGCTGCGCCGAGCAGCTCAGCTGAAGCATCCCACAGAGCTCTGCATGCACGGCCACTCGCTCTGTGAACGGCGCAGATATTTTATTAGTCTTTGAGGAGCAAACTCTGGAAAGCTTTGCTGCTCAAGCACGATGGGGTGTGGTGGTAGAGCGGGGTGCTTTGTGCATAGGCAGAGGAGGCTTGGCAGAAGGTAGACCGAGAAGCCAATGTGAGCATAACCATGAAGTGACACTGTCCAACTGTGGAAGCTTATAGGGGGAAGAGTTAGATGTTTTTCCTAGAGCAATAGTTCCTTTCAGGTTCATGAGAAATACTTACCTGCAGCAGTGACACCTTTCACATGCAGTGTATAAGCACTAAAGCCTTTCTGGATTGTCAGAGCAGGGACAGCAGGAGCCCACACTGTGATTTCAGACTGGTGGGAGCAAACTGCAGCAAGCCCAGGCAGGCAGTGCCACTGTCCCCCAGCCAGCGGCACGGCCGGCTGGGTCCTTCGCCGGGCTGCCCAGAGGCCCGGATTTGCTTCTTTATGCTTGGTCTCAGGGATGCAAAACTGGTAAGAGGTTAAATCGACCTTGAACACGCCCTGTATGCCCCGTGGGTTCATGTTGGACTGTCTGTCTACGGGATGCTCAACTTCCAGCTAGAGAGACTGATTTTAGGTGGCTGGTTTTGCCATCTGAAAACATGAGACAGCAGGATGAGGTATTCAATGCATTTGTTCAGTTTAGGTCATCACCGAATTTAGAGAGATCTCAATATAATTTTTAGGAATAAAGTCATTTTTAGGGTGAATCTATAATGGTTTATACTGCAGCCTCATATGTTCCAATTGATTTCAAGTGAAACCCACATAATTTGGTTTCTACTTAATGAAGTTATAAAGTCTTATTGCAAATCAGTAAAAGTTCCACTTACTCTGTTTTGGAATTTACTAGGAAAAAAAGCAGCTGCAGTCAAGGGCTGCAGCAGAGCAGACTTTAGATGATAAAGCAAAACTCATGGGGCATCAATGGGGAAGTGACAGAGGTACCAGGGAAGGGGACCCGGAGGGCTGCAGGGACAGACCCTGTTCTGGACTTTTGCCTTTCCTGCAGCTCAGCTGGCCGCTGTGCCTGCTCGCCAAAATGGAGAAAGTGGGATTTGGCCCACTGCCGGCACCGGGCGCGTACATCAGAAATGCTGGGGGCCTGGCTAGACCGCAGCAGGGCGCCCGGGTGGGCCGCAGCGGCAGGGGCTGTGAGCTCCAGCACAGGCGGTATCAGTGAAGAAGGGAGAAAAATGCATTTCAGTTGTGCGATGTACTGGGAACCAGCAGCTCCGGCGGCGCTGGGACCTTGCTGTCCTGGCATGAAGTAAGGCAAACCCAACCCTGAGGTATGTTAATAAATACAGATATAAACATTGTACAGTACATATATAAGAAATGTATGGAAATGTGGTGAGTCCATGTGCCTTATGTGCCAACCCCAGGGAGCCCCCAGAGAGCATTCCTGTCTGAAGTCTTGTGGGTGTAAATAAATGCTGTTGTCTCAGCCTTATGGCTTGAAAGGTCTACTTTAAAATGCGATAGCTGTATTCCTATCTTCTTTTTTCTTTTTTAAAGAAAAAGGTTGTAAGCGCAAACTTCATACATTCTATTGTTAAACAAGCTGTTTAAACTAAGCGGTAGACTTGACTGCTTCAACCCTCCAACATGGCAGTGGTGTTTATAAGGTGCCAAGTTTGCTCAGGAGAGAACATTGGCAGTATTTTCCACCATAAATGATCCACTAGCTTTTTGGGACTAGTTATACATTCAGGTTAAGGGCGGGAGGCTGAAGTCGGTCTATATAAATGCCACCTAAAGCCTGCTTAATGAAATTAGCAGGAGTAAGTCAGTGGAACTCCACTGAAGTCAATTGGGTTGCTCCCATTTAATTGGTGAATTCATCATCAAATACTTAATTTGCTCTACAGATGGATGGAAATATACTGTATATTCTGTACGCTAAAAATAGTCTATGTGTTGGTCTTTCATTACTAACAGAAACCAAAAAAGGAATTGTGTGCAGCCCAAAAAGCCCATAAATCCCCTGTGAAGATAGTTAATGAGTATTAATTGGTGAAGAAGGTACTCTGCCACTCCTGTTGTGCCAGATGCTCCGGTCCTGCCGGTGGCAGAGCCTTGCAGATCCCCGGCTGCCCGCCGGTTTGTGTGGGAACTGAGAGCGGGTTCAGGGCCATGTAGTCACAACCTGCCTGGTTTTGCTTGTCTCCTTGAAAGAGGGACGTGGTTGGGAGCTGCCTGTGCACCCACTTGACTCTTTTCTCTGCTGCAACGGCTGGTGCTGGTATAAATTTTCATGTGAGCGTACACGGCCGGTGTCAGAGCGTGGAGACCTGTGCCCACCCTTTGTGCTAAATGGCAGTTTTGGTTCGGATGGCGGCTGGGAGCCCCGCGCCCCACGGCTGGCT
>NW_010522560.1:0-24432 GCF_000687285.1 Phaethon lepturus
TATAATTATATAAAATATTTTTATATCTTTTATATGATGAAAAGGTCAGAGAAATGAATGCCAAGATGTAATGTGAAAGGTAGTACTTATCTCAACTGATACGAGGTGTAACTCTTGGTTGGAACTAGATATACCATTTAGGCATTCCTAATCTTCCCGTGTCATTTTGAGGGAACTTGTAAAGTTTCATCATGTTTCATTAAACCTATAAAAATATCCTGTAAAAATGTAGATAATATTTTTTGATTATTCCTTTAGAAAATCGGATGTGGAGTCAATTCTTAAAATACTCAGAAAACTGAAACTAAAATTTTCACTATTTATTATAACTGTACATGTATTTCCTGTACCATGTGTTGAAAATTTTCTCTTAGGTTTGCATTTCAAATTTTCACTTGTGTTTGTGTTTTGCAATATCTGTCCCTACTTGAAAGCACTTTGACCTTGAAATGCCAATGTTAGTAAACTGTAAGGACTTAAATATACATTTTCTATACTTCAGTGATAAAAAATTTGTTTGTGGTCCTTACAGGGTTCCACAGTTATTTCATTGCTTCGGAACAGGGGATTAAAATACCCTTCATCTTGCCCATGGCACCATTCATTTGTGTTCAGTAATAATCTGAAGCGGTTCTGAGGGAATTATGCAGAAAACTCTTAATCATGACTTGTAATTGTCTCCAACATGCTGTCATATTGCATTCCAGAAACTACACAGGAACAGAAAAATACTGTTCATAGGGTTGTTCATATGGGACAAGAAATGGGATTACCTTTTAAAAGTGTTGATACAACACAGCTGTTTACAGTGTAATTTGATAGGGTTGCCAGGATTGGAAATACAAGAAATTGTGTTAAAATTAATACTGTAGGACCATGTTTTATAATAAAAGTATAGTGCATTTTGAATCTATTTCTTTAGAAATCTTCTTCCTAGAGGGGAATGCAGGAGTCTTGAAAAGTCCACCAGAGATTAATTCAAGATCCTCTTGGGATGCTATGCCAGATGCTTCTGTTCTTGTTCCTTGATGAATTTAGTTTTGTAAAACTTGCAGTATATCATTAATAAATTATATAAAGTAAGAAACAGAAGAGAAAAGCTATTAAAACATTTATGTCACATGAAACTTACACATTAAGTAGATAGAAGTACCACAGAGTTCTGCTTACAGTGGTTTTTTAGAGCTTTCCCATTAGAAAAAAATTGAGAGGAATCTTCTAACAAGTAGTACTATTTGAATCAAAGTTTTCTGGGAGCTTCCGTTATCTGCTTTCCACTAGTTTTTGGAATATTTACCAGTCTGTAGCCTTCATCATGTTACTCAGAGAACACAAATAGAAATGTCACCCAAGTATCTGATATGCACCATACTGGTTTTTGAAATTTGTAATAAAAAATGCTTAAACTATGTAGTCTCCAAAGTATACTTAAATACATTTTATTTAGTTTTACCAATTCTTTGTTAAAATTTGAGGCAAAATTCACAACAGGGAAAACAACACCTCTGACGTGTTGTTGCAGGTAAGTGCTTTGGACGTTTTCGTTTACACATGTCTGTTAAGGACTTGATTCTCTTGTGTAGTTGTTTCCACCTGTGCAAAACAGGTATCAACAGCTACCACTCTGACTAAGCAGTACTTTGCACAAGAGGCACACCAGCAGAAAGCAGGCATATATTTACTGGTATGAGGTCTGCTGAATTAAGTGAAACCACTCCTGGAGTAAACAGCTATTGGCTATGGCTAAAGGTGTCAAAATGTCGTTCACTCTGACTTTGTCTTTCCTTCTGCACAGATTTACATTTACTTTGCATCACCAGATCAGTGTATATCAGCCTGAAACTTACAGGCAAGCCTGAACCACATTTTTACAACTGCTGTTACTAAAGAAGAATAATCCATCACAGGAAGGTATTATCTATTTTCCCTTCAAAGACTATTTGATGCAGTTTTAGGCCTTTACACATAACCTTAAAGAGATCTTTGCCTTCATAAGAGCGAAAAATCAGAAAAAGTTATTTATTTTGGTCCAAGGAAAAAAAAAAGTTGAAAAACAAAATTAACTTTGCCTCCAAAATTATTTTCCTTCTTCACTTACTTTTTTTCTGAAGGAATGTTAGGCTGATATTCAGGAGGATATGCAATACCTTGTAACTAACAGGTTCCAAAGTTTGACTTGGAAAACTGGTACGTGAATAAAAGTATAGATGTCCTCTTGCCTAGAAAGGAAAAAATATTGTACTTCAGCTAGACAACTATTTTACCAGCAGTGTTGTTAAACAATTTACTACTGTATATTTCACATCTATGACTTCAAAGTTATCTTTAAAAACTTGTACAATTCAACAGTCATAAGATTTATCTCCGTGTGTAGTAATAAAACAAGAAGTTCACCTTAGGTAATGGCTAATCTTTCCCTGTTTTTGTAGGGGCTATCTGAAGATAGTGCTTATCTGAACATGTTTTTTCAAGGAAGAGTAATTTTAAAAGGGTGGAATTACCTATGATGTTGAGCACACAAAAACCCAGAGTTTTTATACAAAGAAGAGCAAAGAAAATATTTCAGCTATATCGGAGTACAGACAATGCTTGCTTGTTTAAAAACACTAAACCTTTTATGTGAAAAAAGGGTGAAACATCAAACTCAAGAGCTTTTAAGGTTTTCAAAAAGAATAAATTATTTGAGAAGGAGCATTTGATTATGTAAGTGAAAAACTTATCACAGTTCTTGTATGAAAAAAAGGTTAGGATACCATTAACATCTGGTTCCACATTTTGTTGGTTTGGAGTTTTTTTTCAGTAAAGAATTTCTCCCTTTCATATTAGAGAAGCAAGGAGATGGAAAGAGTTAGTTTGTGATAAAGGCTGTAAGAGAAGGACAGTGAATTATAATTTATTAGAAATATAAAAACCTTTCAGGCTTGCAACAGCATGATTCTATAACCAAGAAGTACTTTTGCCTGAATGGTCTCTCCTAAGCAGCTTATATGGTGTGGAGGAGAGAGACTTTTTTTGGAGACTTTTAGGAGAAATGCTGAAGTAAAGCTCATTCCAACCATTTGACAGTTTCTAGGAGCTCATTCACAACACTTTAAATTTTATAAGTCTTTCCAGCCCCAAGATGCCCTGATTACTGTTCAGCAACATTATTCCTTACAGTTTTCACTGAAGCCCTGGGTTCGGAATCTTTACTACCTGCATACTTTGGAAGAGAAGAACAAATAAATCCTCTATTTTCTTTTTTCCACCTTACAAAAATAAACTTAAAACACACACTTCTTAATAGGGTCTGTTTCCATGGAAGATTTTTACTATCAAACCTCACTAATTTTAAAAATGTTTTTAAAGAAAAGTCAAAAGTTTAGAATAAAAAATTAATGGCATGGACTTCCTAATTTTACTGAAATAAATAAAGGAACCAATCACTTTTTTTAAAAAGACACCAAAGTTACAGGCCTATATGTAGAATTGTAGAATCATAGAATCAGAACCATAGAATCATTGAATAGTTTGGGTTGGAAGGGACCTCTAAAGGCCATCTAGTCCAACTCCTCTGAAATGAGCAGGGACAACTTCAACTAGATCAGGTTGCTCAGAGCCGCGTCCAACCTGAACTTGAATGTTGCCAAGGATGGGACGTCTACAACCTCTCTGGGCAACCTGTGCCACACCCTTATGTGAAAAATGTCTTACTTAGATCTAGTCTAAATCTACCCTCTTTTAGTTTAAAACTGTTACCCCTTGTCCTATCACAATGGGAAATTTGAGTAAGAACCTCTGACCAAGTCATGTAAACAAAACTATGAAACATATTGGTTGATCTAAGTGGAGATGTTCTATAAGCAGTAGTTTTTCTTGTTGCTGTTGAAATAATAATAAAAGGACACATTTTAGAATGGACTAAAAGCTTTTAAGATTTTCTTATGCTGATGTTTATAATTAGATTCTTATGTTTACTAGATAATGCTAGGTATACAAATGAGGAACCAAATCATTCCAAAGCCTTTCTCATGCCCTTAAGAATCAGGTTGCCTTACTGTAAACAATTGTTACAAGTCTTAAACCTAAGTTGCTGCTTATTTTTCATATCCTTGCATGCATTATAGATAATGTTTCTTGTAATTGTTTGTAAATACAAAGTACACAAATATAAGAAAAAAAATGAAAATTACCATAGTTATTTGCTCCTTCCCTAAAAAGAAGAAAAGAAAAAAAAAATATAATTGAATTTCTCCCTACAATTAGTAACTGGTTATTCTAAGTGATAGAATATTTAGAATATTTAAAATAGATAGAATTATTCTAAGTGATAGAAAGTTGAATGAAAGCTGAATTAACATAGGAAGCAGGTGCTGATCCTTTAAATAATCTGCCTATAATATTGTTCTACATTGATAGACTTATTGTGCAGAAACATAACCTAGTGCTGAGAAATCTTGTATGTCTACACAGTGCACTATAAAGCAGGATGGCCACATTAGCAAAAACATGCAACAAAGCTAACTAATTAACCTGTGGGAGGGTACTGCAACAATTCAGCTGTCCTGTTTCTGTAGCAGGTTATTCAGAGGTATCTCTTCAATAGTGCAGGTATCAGAGGCAGTCAACCCAGGCAGCAGTTTTTGCAGCACTCTCTGGGTTCTCGTTCAGGAATAGAAATGGGCTGGCATGAACCTCATGAAGGTCAACAAGGGGAAGTGCGAAGTCCTACACTGGGAGAGGAACAACCCCATACACTAATGCATGTTGAGGGCTACCCAGCTAGAAAGCATCTTGGCAGAAAAGGGTCTGGGGGTCTGTCATGGTTTAGCCTCAGCCAGCAACTAAGCACCACACAGCCGCTCACTGGCCTCCCCCCCATTAGGCAGGATGGGGGAGAGTATCCAGAAAAAAATGAAACTTGTGGCTTGAGATAAAAGCAGTTTAATAGGACACCAAAAGAAGAGGAAACAACAATGATATCAATAATAATAATGTTACTGATAAAGGAATATACAAGAACAAATGATGCACGATGTAGCAATTGCTCACCACCCTTATCGATAGCCTGTCCCCAAGCAGCAGTTCCCACCCCCTGGCCAACTCCAGTTTCTATACTGAGTGTGATGTTATATGGTGGGGAATATCCCTTTGACCACCCTGGGTCACCTGTCCTGGCTGTGCCCCCTCCCAGCTTCTTGTGCACCTCCCTGCTGGCAGAGTGTGGGAAGCTGAAAAGTCCTTGACTTAGTATAAGCACAGCAACTACTTATCAGCAACAAAAATCATCAGTGTTACCGACATTATTCTCATACCAAATCCAAAACTCGGCACTATACCAGCTATCAGGAAGTAAAAAACAACTTTATTCCAGCCAAAACCAGGACAGCATCTATCCTGATGGACAGCAAGCTGAACACGCGCCAGGAATGTGTCTTTGTTGCAAAGGCAGCGAATGGTATCCTAGTCTGCGTTAGAAAAAGTACTGCCAGCAGGTCAAGGGACGTGATCCTTCCCCCTATAACCAGCACCGGTGATGCCACACTCGGTGTACTGTGTCCAGTTCCGGGCTCCTCAGCACAAGAGAGACATGGACATACTGGATAAAGTCCAACAAAGGATCATGAAGATGATTAAGGGACTGGAGCATCTCTGCTATGAGGAAAGGCTCAGAAAGCTGGGACTGTTAAGCGTGGACAAGAGAAGGCTCATGGGAGATGTCATCTATGTATATAAATACCTGAAGGGAGGGTGCAAAGAGGATAGAGCCAGGCTCTGCTCAGTGGTGCCCAGTGGCAGCATCAGAGGCAATGGGCACGACCTGAAACACAGGAGGTTCCATCTGAACATAAGAAAAGACTTTTTTACTGTGATGGTGACTGTGCAGGTTGCCCTGAGAGATTGTGAAGTCTCCCGCCTTGGAGATATTCAAAAAACATCTGGACATTGTCCTGGGCAATCAGCTCTAGGTGGCCCTGCTTGCACAAGAGAGTTGAAACAGATGACCTCCAGAGGTTCCTTCCAACCTCAACCACTCTGCTTTTGTGATTTTTTTTAGGAAATCTTCTAATTTTTATACAAATGTGTCATTTCAGAAATGAACCCACTACATCCATTTGAACGTATTAAAATGATAACTTCTGATCATTTCTGGTTTGTTTTTCCAGATCTGCTAGAGTTGTAGACTATAGGTTTATGAACTATATCATGATCAAAGACTAAAGTTTGGTCTGTATTTAAAGATAAAACTACCTAAGTTTCCACATGCTGTGAGAATTAAAATTCAAGCTTTATTTTCTGCATTCATTATTTCTTTTAAACATTGACTATTGCCTCAGCTAGCACAGTTCTTTGATGCAGAATATTTTGCTATAGGCTAAGTGTAGTAATTTGCATCACAC
Source organism: Phaethon lepturus (assembly GCF_000687285.1). Taxonomy (NCBI): domain Eukaryota; kingdom Metazoa; phylum Chordata; class Aves; order Phaethontiformes; family Phaethontidae; genus Phaethon; species Phaethon lepturus. The sequence continues at coordinate 6,381 of NW_010522560.1, forward strand.
TTTCAAGCTCAAAATGCTTCCTTTTCATTATAATAAGGAATGTTTTTGTGATTTTAAAAATATATACCAAACATTTATTTTGCTGAACTTTTCACAAGCTATATCTAATTAAGACAAGCAGAAATCAAAGATTAAAAAAAAAAAATTGGCTTTTTTCTGAGCCAAACTCTTACTTAATTTCATAAGACTTTCTTGTGAAATTTTGTCCCAATTTGCTCGTCTTTCTCTGTCCTTTAGTACCCTTTTGTGTTCCATCTAATGCAACAAGACAAGTCAATTTGATTATAAAGATGAGATGTGTAATGGATCTCAAACAGAAAATCTTTCTTCACCCAGACTCTTTTCTAATGTAAAATTAAGTAAATAAATACCATGTGTGTTAATTAAGTAGTTAATTGATTAGTTAATTAATATAAATTATTATTACTGTTATTGTTATTATTGGATTTATTTGTAATTTCATCAGAAAGACAGAAAATAGCCTGATCACATACAGGCAATGTAGTATAATGCAGGGTCTTTATTTTTTTTAATATTGTCCCACTTAGAAAATTTCTGTGGTAGGAAATCTGTTCTGCTTATGTCTTCTTCAATATATAAAATCAGGCTATATTTCTGGGTACTGATTCTCTGCATTTTCCTCAGTCTGCCTTTCTTTTCCTTCTTACATCACCTTTCCTTGTCTGCCACTATCTAGTTTTTAAAACCATATGATTCTTTATCCTTCAATAATTGAGAAGGGCATGCACAACACCAAAAACATCCTCTGTCGTCGTAGAAGCAAGCAAGCAAGCAAAGGGAAATATAACTATGGTATTGCTTTCCTCCTTTGATTACTGTAAAAAAACAAAAAATTGAACAAATATAAACATCTGTGAAACCAAACATGGAAAAGTAAACAACGTTGCTTTTTATTTATTTCTGTAGTGTTCTGGGGAGCAGAAGAAGTCTGCAGTGTTAGATCTACTGCCATTTCCTCCATTTGCTTCCCATGCGACTCTGTAACATGTTGTCTCACCAGTTTAACACAGTAACCAGCTTCTGAATATTCAGTGCTTAGTTTTACTTCTTTTTAAACATTTTCCCAAGTAGTCCTTAGTGCTGACACACATTTTAGATCAGCTGACTGCAACACCTCTGTGTATGACTGCAGAGACAAAGTCTTGTCATGTATAAAGCCTGAGCGATTGTGCTTTGCGACTGAATGTAGGGAAGAGTTGAAAAGGTGAAATTCTACCTCCAAATTAGGTTTAAAGTGTGAGTCTATAATACAACAGTGCTTTCATCTGTTCAACCCTCTCACCCCTATGAATTCCCTGGTGTTAGTCCAGCATGTGAATTGTGCACAAAGCCTACCCTCCATTACATTACAGATCCCAAGTTAAGTTCACATGACCTGAAGAGATGTGAGTCAGCTCTTTGCATCAAGCAATGAAGTTCAAGCTACCCATGTACAATCTAATTATTCAGGATGTACAGGGCAACTTATCTGAATAAGGACATCTGTTAAGAGCTGATTTTACTGACCAGGACTATTAGATTATCTCTCCGGACTGAAATTTTTCTAACTAATAAAACGCCATATCAGTAATCTTTTGATTTGTTTAGTCAGCTTTAACATTACTCTTTTTTGCATTCAAGTTATGTTTTCACCCACTATATACTCTAAATGATCCATTTTTTAACATGTTAATTCCTCTTAAGAACATGTTGGACACTGGAAAAAAGTACAGAAATACAAATAATAATAATCACTTGTGCATGAATGGAACAACTTGCATAAAGGACAAGAAGCGTATTATCTCCAGCACCTCAGTGCTGATTTGGATATCAAAAATAAAGTTGACCTGATTTTCACAGAAGATTTTACAAGGAGATGGCTATTTTTAAAACCCAGTAGGATCAATAAGATGTTCTATTTGTGTTATAAGCATAAATAAAACTGTTTTTCACACATCAATAAAATAAAATAAACCACAAAATTTGCTTATTAACACTCTTCAGCAGCAGGAGTAGAAAACCTTGTATTAATGCTTTTCTGTGTTGCCAGTGTGCTCCACAGGCAACTCAAAAATTCCTGCATGAGAAATTAACTCATCCCACCTTAGTTTCCCAGCTACTGAGGTTTTTGAGCATGAGAACTCTAGGCCCTGAATGTTAACAGTACGAGCAGAAGAGAGAATTAAAATGCTTTCTGTTTATAAAAAACACTGTAAAACCATCTTCTTGTGCAGGTTAATGGGGTTTAAAAGTCATTCAGAAATATCTATTTAAGGACTGATCTAAAAGACAAATTTTGTACAATGGACTAAACAGAAAAGTAACTTAGTGGTATATGTCATGTTGGCTTTTTTTCCCATTATTTTAATTATTTCCAATAAATAAGGTGTCAGCCTTTTTTAAAAGACCTGTAACCTAAAGAATATTAATTAACTGAACTTCAGATGAATTACAATGATGAGAGCAATTGGACAAATTTCAAAATGGTTTCTAAGCTCTCAGGAAACATATTTAATTACTACTGTTTTCTAATTACAGTTAACAAATTTGTGTACTCAGGCCTACGCTACTAATTCATATGAATAATCTTTAGATTGTTCGCTTGAAACACTGCCTGAATTTCCTTTGAGTGAAGAGTAGGTTAATTTAGAATCATTCAAGAATTCCTCATCTGACTAAGTTGGTTGTTCGTATTTTAATGTCCACAGATCTCTAATTTCCACTGACATCTTACAAGCTACAGTACGCTTGACAGTAAGCCAACACAATAACCCTCTTGAAGACTTCCAAGATGTGTTCTGCAGCCAGAAACTTTGTATCAGTAATTCATGCCTAGAACAATTTACGTACCATGAAAATGAATACAACTTCAGCTGAAATCAAATGTTAAGCCATCTGCAGAAGAGAGGCATAATTTCAACGTTTCTATTGTTATTCAACAAAGTAAAATATGTACTCAATGACAAATGTGCAAACTTTGAAAAGATTTAAAAATAACAATTTGGTCTTAGTTTCTTTTCATAGTCTTTGAGAAGGAAGGGGAAATCTCTGTTGACTGGAGAAAGGCAAATGTCACAGCCTTCTTTAAAAAAGGTCCACAGGTCAACACCAGGAACTACCAGATGGTCGGCATCATTTCAGTTCCTGGGAAAATCATGGAATGATTCCTCTTGGAGCACATTTCTGGGCACATGAAGTTAAAGAGGTAATTGGAAATCACCAGCATGTATTTACCAGGCATAAATTGTGTTTAACAAATGGTTGTCCTCTATAATAAAATCACTAGATTTGTGGGTATGGGAACAGTAGTGGATGTTGTTTGCATAGACTTTAGCAAGATTTTGACATTGTCGTCCATGATATTGAAGTTGGGATGTTATGGTCTGCATGGCTAGACAATCACATCGATCAAAAATGTTTGGGTGATGGGGGTCAGGAGGTTGTTAATGCGTCATACTTTACCTGGATGCCTGTGACAAGTGGACTACCACAGGGGTCTGCACCAGAACTTTTCCTCTTTAACATCTCCATCAATGATGTGCAGGAGGTGACAGAGCACACTCTCAACAACTTTGCAAATTATGCCAAATTAGGGGTACCAGTCATTACACTCAAGGACAGGGCTCCAAACAGGCTGAAGAAATTTGTCACCAGAAACATTATGAAATTCATCAGGACAAATGCCAAGCTCTCCAAATCCCAATAAACTTTTCCAATTACAAGTAAAAAACAGCCCCTGCCACAACACTAACACTGTGTCACTGATGGAGAAGCCATGAAGCAGCTCTGCAGGAAAGGCCCTGGGGTGGAGGAGGGCAGCAAGATAAATGTGAGCCCATGGCATGTGTTGGCAGCAAAGGCAGCCAACAGCCTCCTGAGCTGTATGAACAGTGGCATAGCCTGTAGATCAAGGGAATGGCTTGACTATCTCTACATGGCACTTGTCAGATGACATCTAGATACTGCATCCAGTTTTTCCCATTTTTTTCTGACAGGAAAGACATGGACAAACCGGAAGGAGCTCAGCAGAGGCCCTCTGAGGTGGTGAGGCCTGGAGCACTTGCCCTGTGAGAAGAGGCTGGGGGAACTGGATTGGATCAGCCTGGAGAAGGCACAGCTTCAGTGCACCTAACAGACACCACAGCTGACACAAGGGTCATCAAGGAGATGGAGCCAGGCTCCTCACAGAAGTTCAGGGAGGGAGGGCAAAAAACAACAGGTGTACACTGAGAGAAGAGAGTTTCAGACTCGATATAAGGAGAAGCTTTTTCCTTGTGAGGACAGTGAGGTATTGGAGCAGGTTGCTCTGAAAGCAATGCTATCTCTGTCCTTGGAGGATTTAAAGTCACAGCTGGACCAAACCATGAACAGCCTGGTCTCACCATAGCTGGCCCTGCTTTGGCTGTGCAGAGGCCTAGAGATCTCCTGCGGTCCCTGCCAGCCTCATTGATCATCTGGAACCATAGAAAACAAAGATATGCATTGAAATTATTCTGTGATTCTGTATTGTGAGGTAAAGAAAAATGACACAGGGAACCACAGAGTCACTGGAGTGTAAAGACAGAATAAATAAGACTGGAAATAGGGTAAACGATATGCATAAATGGTTATTTTCATAGCACTAGAGAGAGAGGGAAATGAATACAGATAATTGCGTTTAGAATTTTGCAATATATATGAAGTACTCAGCACTCACACAAAAAAATACTGCATATTTTCTAGTGTAAAATGTGCTCTGTGATTGCAGAAAATTATCTTGCTTTCAATTTCAGTTCAAAGTTATGCATTGTACTTCTGCATGGAGATGTGCCCAGTGTTGAAGGCATTGTAAGAGTATATGATTTCTAAAAAATATTACTCTGTTTTATCTGGCACAGGTGTTGAACTTTGATTGGTTTTCTTCTGTCCTTTTTATTTATCTAATTTTTGTAACTGAAATTTGAGCTACATGACTGTCTGAAGACCAGCGGACCACAACAGATTTGTGCTTTTAAAAAAACCAGTAGTTTATTGCATAAGAACCTGTCATTTTAACATGGAGGAGAAAATAGCTTGGCTATCTTGGATACCAAGATTGATTGATCCTGGAAAGATTTTGGGTTTTCTTGTGAACAGTTGGATTGGTAACACAGACAGATGGATTGTTGCTGCAAAGAGTTGGTGTGTTGCTAGGGAGAGTTGGAATGGTATGTCGGACAGGTGTCAAATTTGTGAACTGGTGTTCAGAATAATGTTGCATTATCTACATATGTATATATATATGTGGGTATGGACAATGGACAAATATATACATTGCTAACTTAACACTCATCACTGTAATCATGCCCACATTTTCACAACATCCAGAATGTAAAGATCACATTACTAAAGGCACCTTTTGAAAAAAACCAGGACAGACAGAATTCAGAAGATGAAATTTTTTGTGCAGACCAGGAAGCGCACCAATTCCACTATATGCTGAAATCCCACTCAGCTCTTATTACAATGTTTTAATTATCATTTAAGGTAGTACAGTGCTCATGCTGCATGTGAATTGACTTCACTATGACAGAGCTCCACAACCAAGGCACAAAGACTAATTATTGCATTCTATGTAACACTACAAAAGGCAAATTTTGGCTGAGAGTTATGATTGTTCCATGACAATGAGAAATAAAAACAAATCTTAAAACACCTTCCCTCCACCCTTCTCTTCTTCCCAGGCTTAACTTCACTCCTGGCTTTTCTACCTCCTCCCCCTCCAATGGCACAGGGAGATAGGGAATGGGTGTTGCAGTCAGTTCATCACACATTGTCTCTGCTGCTCCTTCCTCCTCACACTCTTCCCCCACTCCAGTGTGGGATCCTATCCACAGGAGACACTCCTCCATGAACTTCCCCAACATGGGTCTTTCCCACAGGCTACAGTTATTCAGGAACTGCTCCAGCCTGGGTCACTTCCATGGGGTGCCGTCTTTCAGGAACAGACTGCTCCAGCATGAGTGCCCCATGAAGTCACAAGTCCTGCCAGCAAACCTGCTCCAGCATGGGCTCCTCTTGATGGGATCACAGGTCCTGCCAGGAGCCTGCTCCAGCATGGGCTTCCCACAGGGTCACAGCCTCCTTTGGGCACATCCACCTGCTCATCATGGTGTCCTTCACAGGCTGCAGGTGGAGATCTGCTCCACCATGGACCCCCATGGGCTGCAGGGATACAGCCTGCCTCACCATGGTCTTCACCACAGGCTGCAAGGAAGTCTCTGCTCCAGCACCTGGAGCACCTCCTCCCCCTCGTTCTTCACAGACTTTGGTGTCTGTAGAGCTGTTTCTCTCACATATTCTCACTCCTCTCCCCCAGCTGGTGTTGCACAGCAGTTTTTTTCCCCTTCTTATATATGTTATCCCAGAGGTGCTACCACCATCACTGATGGGCTCAGCTTTGGCCAGCAGCAAGTCTGCCTTGGAGCTGGCTGGTTGGCTGGCTCTATCACACATAGGGGAAGCTTCTGGTATCTTCTCACAGAAGCTACCCCTGTAGGCCACCCATTACCACAACCTTGATACGTAAACGCAATATCCCAGTTTATAGTAATTTGTTAATTTAAAAAAAAACACCAAAAATGCCAACTCTTCAATAGCCCCACTTACGTTTTTTCTAGCCTGCCATAACACTGTCTAAACAGAAAATAATTCAGTAAGTCTACGTGTGACTAAACATCCCTCAACACTACAGCTAGGTTATGCCATTATAACGCTAGCGTTCAGTAACTATTCCTTCACAAAATACAGATGTTAATTTCTTTGTACTAAAGGACATTTTATATTTAAATATTCACATAATGAAAGAGTAAAATGGCCCACATAACCATACACTGTGCCAGATGATGTGCTTTAAAAAAAAAAAAGTCACTTGCTCTTCTAACAGTTTACAGAATATGTTGAATTTTCAGAGACTTTTCCTGCCTTTTATTTAAAAGCTTTTGGGTTTTTTTAGTATTCTTAATCCTAGGTTGTAGTGCTAGATACCACATTAAGCCACAAGAATAGATCAATCTAGAATATTTGTTAGGTTATTATATTGTATTACCTTCACTGCCATGACTGACTTTACAGAAAACCTATAAATTCACATGCTTCATTAAGTATAATAGATCCTAACTTTTTAGACTATCCTGTGCACTCAGCCTTAAAAATAGCAATGAATGCATCAGTTGCATTGAAAAAAAAACACCCCAACATTTGCATTTGCAGCGTTTGTTCATATAAATCAGTTTGTTCTCTACATAGTTATGAATCATGAGAACAGAATAGCACCTGTTCATTCTAGAAAGAGACATCATACCATATGTATATACACCCATCATGCAGTCATAACAGTAGGAAATTGAAAACTTACCTATTTTTCCCCCTGATAATATTGGATCATTTCATGTAAAGCATTTGAATTAATGTTAATTTATGAAAGCAATCTATACTAAAAGAAACTTTACAAAAGTATCTAAAGGCTCTAAAGAACAATTTTGTTGTTAATTTCATGGAATATTTTAGCTTCATTTTGGAAATTTCCAGCAAATACAAGAGGAGTACAGTTTTAAGCCATTTAAGCAGTTACTGCCTTTATTACTGTTAGGAAAGTGATGAGTAATTAGCCTCTGTATATGCAAGCTACAATGTACTGTTGCACTTTCTTGCAATCTGTACTGAAGTAGTATGTTAAGTTCTTTAGCCATTTTAACAAATTTTAATTAATATTAGATAGATTAGATTATTAATATTAATATTCAACAACCATATCCATCTACATGGCATGAAAACAAAAGTTCAAGGAAAAAGTTTATAGGAGAAACGTGTTCCATGTGACTTCTATAAATACAATATGTTTCAGCAGCATGATCAATATTTTTCTCAATATATATTTTATCAGTGTAAGAAAGAAGTAATAGAAAAGATTTCACAAAAAAAATTACTTTAAGAAAGTGAAAATACTGATGCCCAAATTAATGTCATTTCTTGCAGCTGTTGAGGAAGGGATATGCAGATTTTGGATCTGGATCAAAATGAAAAACAAATCTCCTTCTAAGAACAGGTCCAAAAATTTGTTCCTTCTTATTTGACTACCCTTTAGAGGGAAGAAAGTCACTGTATAGAAGAAAATAGAAACAGATGGAAAAATACTCTCAGAAACCATTATCCTGTTTCTAGTTGGTTCCCATCTGCCCTAAGTTATTTTACCTTGTTATAACAAACAGGGAATAGAACAGAAAATCAAAACTAAAAAGTCCTCACAAAGTTGAGTTTGAAAACTGCCAGGAAATGAGTCAGTCATTTCTATTCATCTAACCAAAACCAAATTTGTTATTGTGAGTACTTCCCAATCGGTGTTACACAGGATGCAGTTCCTGCGATTTCAGTTATTTTCAACTTCTTCTTGGCCATAGATTTCCGTTCCACTTTTTCCTTTTTTGCTAGCGATATTTCAATAATTATGCCTATCAGGTTCAGTTTTTCTAGTGACTTGGAAAGGTCAAAGTCTTGTCTTCAACAAGAAGATAAAATGTGTGTTGGTATGAATACACCAAAATACCACAACAATCACATTTAATTTTGCTGCTTGTGTTCCATGTGATTATGAGAAGTTGGCACTTAACTAAGTTGCAGTATGAGCTACTCACAGATCCGAATCTTCTGTTGCTGAAATAACTGCTGCTGCTGAAAGTAGGTCATACAGGAATTAATATGGGGCTGGAAATATGTTATTTTTGAACAATAAGCACAAAGTGATGCTTCTGTCATGTCAGGACTGGTTCTGACATTGCTGAAATAATGTTTCACTGACTGACCCTTTCTTGTTTGCATGCTAGCATTTATGGTGATACTATACAGAAATACCATAAGAAATAGCCCTTCCTTTAGTGTGCTGATGACTAAGGAACTGGAGCATCTGGCTTATAAGGAGAGGCTGAGAGAGATAGGACTGCTTAGCATGGAGAAGTGAAGACTCAGGAGGATCTTATCCATGTGTATAAATATACTCCACTGAGGAAGTAAGGAAGACAGAGCCAGACTCTTCAGTGCTCAACTGGACGAGAGGCAATGTCCATATGCTGAAACACAGGAAATTCTGTCCGAGTGTAAGAAAACACTTTTCTAATATGTGTGAACACCAGAACAGACTGCCCAGAGATGTGGAGCCTCCATCCTTGCTGGTAGTCAAAATTTGACTGGACACAGCCCTGAGCGACTTGCCCTATCTGACTCATCTTGGAGAATAGAGTTGGACTAGAAGATCTCAAGAGGTGCCTCCAGCCTCAGCCATCCTGTGTGTGATTCTGTGTTCCAGGTATAAGATAAAGAAGGGAAACATATCCTAACTCTAAACCAAACTGACATTTTATCCCTCTTTGGCAGCATGGGCTTAAACAGTCATTTTACTAACATCCAGTAACTTTGTAAAACAACAAAAGTCACTGTTAAATTAGCTGAATTTATTTCCCAGCAAGTAGCTTAAAAATCAGCGTGGAGCTCCTGCAAGATCCTTCAGAATTTCAGAAGTACCCTTATAAGTTAAAATTACATTGCTCATTGATTTTTAATAGGAATTGTCTATTTAGATCTACTAAGCATTTAAAGGAGAAGTTTATTTCCTGGGCCATAATGTGCTGGGCAGAGCAATGTTCTGCATGCTCTCTTAATGCAAACATTGGTTAAGAATATCATAGTATTTTATTTCAGTGGGTGCAAGAAGTTAATAATCAGCATAGTATATAGTGTCTGAAGTATTTTGATCAGGAAAAAGACTAAAACTTGCAATATAGGCCATGCATTTTCTAAGAGCTATGCATTTTTTTGCCAAAAGTTTGGAGAGGATAGTGAAGAAATGGGGCATGGGAAGAGAAAAGCAACCCACATTCAAGACCAGGAGGGAAGAAATGCAGTGTCTGTACAGAACTACAGCAGAATGAGGCCATGTGTGCAATCTATGACTCAACCATTCCTCTCTTTCTGGAGAGTAGTACTATGCTAACGCAACAAAACTTTCGTGCTAGCCAATACTATACTACTATATACTATTACCCCACGGAGCATTAGACCAATAGTCTGTCTCATTTAGGATTATTCAGGATAACACATCACTATGAGAACAATAGTGTTGTTAGCAACATAATAACATAATGTTCTCCTGATACAATATCTTTTCAAGAATAAAGGTATTCAAGTGTATTCCTGTTGCATTTTAAAATTTCTTCCTGATGTACTTACTGTATGTAAGGACTATTTTTGATGGGAGAAAACTTAAATTGTCTGTTTCACATATAGTATTGGCTTTGTGTAAGTGTAGCTATTTATAACCTCAACTGTGATTCTAATGGCAGAACTATGTGGAGTTGGCTGCAAATGACATTACATTTTTCATTTATCCTGACAGTATTTTAAAGGCTGCATTTGATATGAATCATCTGAATTTTTATTTGAGATATTTCATTTTCATCATAGCTTTTTACAGGAATAGATGACAATGTCACCAGTGTTAGTTGCTTCCTGGAAACGGTATTATTTAACATTTCTAGTTTGACAGTCTTGTTTTTTACTTCAGTCAAATTAGTTACCACATTTAAAAATTATCCCTGTTACAAGTTATATTCAGATCAGGTACACATGATGAAATTGGAGAATGTCACCTGTGAAGAGACATGTTGTTATTAAACTCAAAATTTACATAGAGTAGCTGTACAGCACAGAAAAACGTGTATCATCCAAAAGAGCGATTTATACTGCTTAGAAGTACCAAACAGCTGCTTAGCTAAAAGCTTGACTCAAAGCCCTCTGAAACAAATGGAAAGATTTTCATTGATTTCACTTCTTTTGGATCAGGTCCAAAAATGCAGATTTTTAGCTGAAAGAGACCAAGCATTCATTAAACTGGATATTATTTTATCAGGGAAAAGAAGATGCCCAATGGAAAAAAGCTTGTCAATAAAGAAAAAGAAAACACCACCCAAACAAGGATTTGTCACTGTGCTCAGTACGAAGCTTTGTCTTTTTCTTTTTAATCATACTTTGCACCGCATGTAGCAAATAAAATAAGCTAATATAATTATTTAATGCTGTAGGTTAAATGAGTCATACAAATCTTGTCAGAAAACAATAATTTCACTTACAGTATTCAGTAGCCATGAGTTTCTACAACATTTCAGGGGAAAAAAAAATATAACTGAAGTAACACCATTTATAAAAGATAAATCTCACTTTTACATTCTTTTTAATAAATTAATTAATTTATTGTTAAAAAATAGCTACTCTGTATCGGAACTGAAATGGAACAATTTTTATTTATAAACTTCATAAGGGGAAAGAAAAGAAAATGTGACTTATAGTTGCAATATTAGCATTTTTAAATTGTCTCTTTCACCACACACATACACATACATGTAATTTGTGAAACACAAACTGTGTCCTCAAAAGAAGCTATGAAAATTCTAGTCTTGATTATACTTAATGTTGCTTGTTCAGTAAATTACTGATAGCAAAGATGAACAATTAAAAAGAAGCTTATAGAACTGTTTTTTTAAGAAAAACATGCTATATACTAATATTCTTAACTACAACTCAGAGGATTTCACAGCTTTCCAGATTCTTACCTCTACTTGATCTTTGACTTGGCTGATCCGTAATTTTGTCCAAGTTCATTGTCCTGTTACGGTTATGTCCAGAGTATAATCTTCTACATGGAAATGTTTGAAGTTTGAATGGACAGAATGCTAGCTTAGGTAGCAAAAACATTCAACTCATGACATTCAACCCCTGCTAAAAGGAAAGAAAATCTGAGTATGGAGCTTCAGGCTGCCATATAGCTGGACTGTATTTTTGTAATAATGTAATTTAAAATGAAAATGTTTCTCTCTGAGCAGCAGCTGTCTACATGTATATTCTTTCACTAAATCTTTCTTCCCTACCTTCCCTTAAGTTCTCCTTTCAATGAAGAGGATGAAGAGAGACCTCCATGACTGTGTGTCTCTTTACAAGCACAACTGTTTGCAGAATATCACGAGCTCACGCTCTATTGGTCACTAGCAAAAACACATTATGCTTTATACTTGGCGTTCTTTACTTTGCCTGCCCATTTTTTCAACCAGTCTGAACCATTTGTACTTCTTTTGAGAATTATATGGATTAAAATAGTAGTAAAAGATCAGACTTATCAAAGACAATTTTTTATCTTTTCAGAGATAGCCATGTTGCAAGAAAACTTTCATGTGAGAAAGTTAGAATTTCTATTTGAAGCCAGAGATTCACTTCACCTCACTATATCTTAGTGGTCATGGCAGTAATTTGTGACAGTTCCTGGTTGGAATCTGAGCTAATTTCCAGACATAGTCTTTTATTTGATGAAAGATTTTGAAATATGTTTGTTTTGTCACAAAAGGAATAATTTGAAATAAATCTGCTTGCACATGGTAATAAAGCTATCTCCCAAGTATCATTCATTGTAATTCAAAAATTGCTTTCAGCAAGAAATAGCACATCATGATACAGTATTTTCAGAAAGATGTTTGTCTCATTTCTGTATGTTAAACAACCCTATGTTTATCAGTATCTTTTAAAAAAGTATAAAGAAATCTGTAAGCTACTGATATAAAGCAGTATGAACGTGCAACTGCTTGAGAAAGACACAGTAGTAACCCCTGTATTATCCATGAACTTATGCAGTGAGTGAACTTTCTTTTCCTGAAGATGAAGAGTATGACACTAACTTTTCCTTTACTGTACACAGACTGCAATAGGTAGACAAAATGTTGCTTAAAAAAAATTATTGTAGTTAAGCCATTGTATCCGTGACAGAAAACATGGCTGATAACTATGTTGGAATGCATTATTAAAAGTGCCTGCAACTGAGCCATCGAATCTCTCATAGGAAACATGACCAACAACTAATTTGGAATGCATTATTAAACAATACTGTCTTAACAGTTTCAATACTATCCTAAGTTTACTAACATAAGCAAGTTCGAAGTGGCAAGTTCAGAACAGGGTTTGCAGTACATGAATTATTCACTGTGTTATTAGCCGTATGCAGGGTCTTGTTCTCAGCATTACAAGTGGAACAGGGATGCCACTTTTGTCTTAGGATAACATGTGTGGACTGGGGCAAGTCCTAGGCCAGTCTTAGGTTGTCTCCTATCTTGTTTGTACAGCTATGTCACTGAAAAAAATAATAAAATAGGAAAATATATCAACAATACAATCACATAAAACGAGGAAGCAAAGCCAGCAAAATTCTTAACTTAAGGGTTATTGGCTCACTGCGGGACTATGTGTGTGTATATTGTGTATATTCATGAGACAGCTCAGCAACATGTTTACAAAGACCACCTGGAGCATCATGACTGTAAGCCATAATTTTTCTTGTGATCTCCTGACACTGGACACATGAAACCTTTATTCTTCAAAGCCAGTACAACCATCCTCTGTAGCTGAGATTAATTGTCTTTCAGAAAAAAAAGAAGAAAAAAAACCAACCCTCCCCACCAAAACCACCCTTTTTGACTTAACAGTGTTTCAAACATTTTTCAAGGACAATGGTATCTATATGCTTGAGATATTGAACTAGTTTTGGTGTGATATGAGGATTTATGTGATTGTCAGTCTTACTGTCCAGTCACAATTAAATAGATGGTATCAGCCTGCAGGTAGTTCAATAACTAATTTAACTTGCAACTTTATATCTCTAATGAAGCATCAATCGCATTGTATTTAACTTCAGGAGCTGCAAAGTTTTTCCACAGCCTTGATATGCATGCAATGCATTTAAAGATCCTTCTATTTTACTACAGATTGGCTAAAAAAGCTTAGGCTTGTTAAGGAAAAACCAGCATGCTCCACAAAATTCAAACTTCTCCAACATCTGTCAGTAATTGGAGTAAAGGTTTATTTCTCTCTCATTAGCTTGTTTTTCTAGGCCATCTTGATGTTCAGAGGCAGAATGCTTGAGCAAATCAATTACTCTTGATTTATTGGATTTATTGAAAACATCACATTTTGCTCAAAAATGTGATGTAAATTAAAAAAGTAATTTATTCATAGCAGTCTTAAACTGTTAAGCAGCCCCAAAATCTTAATTATTCTCAATGCGGGGGGCAGGTGGAAGTCTTTTTAAAATTGCAAACTCTGTCTTTTGCTGTCAAAATTCCAATAATTTCAAATAGGAGACTGAGAAACCAGACAGGGGTATCAGAAATCTTAGTATATAGACATTTCTTTTTCCTTTAAAAAAATAAAACTCTTCAAAATGCCAAGCTGATTCCATCAGTTTCTGTTAATCAGTACACTGTTTCAAGTAAATTATTTTATCCTTAAATGCTTACATAATGTATTTGATAAACATAGGAGAGGTATATGTGTGTAAGAGGATGGCAAAATGCACTGTAAATCGAGTGAATAGACATCTTTCCTTTTAAACAAAGCTCATGAAATAAGGTGCCGCTTATTTCTCCCGCTCTTGGAATGTACCACCAGCTTCATGAACGACCCAGCAGCTTATTTTTTTCCACTTCCTTCATTTATACTCCCTCCCCTGTTATGAAGAGCACTGTGTTTAGAACACAATATACAATATTTTCTTATTTAATACATATTTTATTGGACAGATTCCTAGAAACGGAGTGGAAGGACAAGGCTGTTGGTTTCAAAATGCCACATGATGTAACAAGTAGGTAGTTGTTTGGGATACTGGCAACTAGCCAGTGGGCACTGTGCATATTTGCATTTGGCACAGGGGCAGGAGGCAATGAACGGAGATTTTGAGACTATGAGAATGGTTTTTAATATTTATTACTTTGTAAACATTCTAGAATTTCTTTATTATTGGTGGAGTGGGTTTACTTTGGCTAGTGGGGTTCATGTATTTTTATAGTTAAAGAATTCATAAAAACCTTTGTACCTCTGTAGATAGAGTTAACTTCATCAGAGTGAGTTGTGCATTTTTTCCCCAGGATGTTCATGTACATACGTTTATGGTATCTTTTCTCCCTCAATTTCAAGGCAGGCTTCACAAAACTAGGAGGAAATACTGTCCTTGCAAGTTGTATCAGGAAGAGAGTCTTTTTGTCTCACATGTTAGCGACGTCTCCCAAACACAAAGAGTCCACAAATAGTTTTCTAAAATAAATTGTATTTATAAAAACTCATATATTTCTTGTGTGTCACCTTTATATATGTAAGGTCTCTCTTAGGTTCTGAATTGAGGTTGCTTTTCATTTAGCATTATTTTGTTTACAAAAGTGATTATCAGGAACTAGATTACCTGGGTTTAATGGGCCTTTTTACTTTTTTACTTAGAGAAACTATTATAACAATATGATTTTTTGAGTCATGACATTCACATACTAAAATAAAGTCAGATATGATGCAATATGAAAAACTTTATGGAAGCACAGTCCAAGGGTAAACTGTACAAATCGCTTTCCAATTTGCCTCTCCTATGAATTACAACCATTCTAATTAATGTGAATAATATTTTTTATCCTATCACATAGCTGTAGATATTTTGAATATACACACACAGGAATCAATGAAAAAAAAGTTCATTTCTTGGAGACAAATGTAGTTTATGAAGTCTTTCTCAGTATTTTTCAGCTTTAGTGGTGGTAAAACTGTCTATACTTCTGCCTACTGTGCAGTGAGCAGCTACCAAGACCAGCTGCAGAAAAATCAGCCCCTGCAGTTGTAGCTTAGAACATTGTGCATGTCATTTAACCTGTTTCTCTGGCACGCTCCTTTGCAAAGAACTTTACACAAACCTCTTAAATGCATTGCAGAAAGAATTACGATTTTTATGTGCATATATATATTTTTTGTATCACGCCGCTGTGATTTTTATCTTGTTGTAGTATGTGTGCCAAATTACACTGCAGTAGTTCCAGAGTTACGTGGGTGAGTTCAATAGACGCAATCCAGATTTACAATGGGATGACTGATTGGAATCTGTGTAATGACTCCTTTCCTGAAAAGCTCTTAGTCTGAGGCAAGATTCAATACTAACTTCTATTTAGATGGAAACTGAGAAAATATGATAAACACTACCTTTATCCCCTCCTGTATATAGACCAATCATACAATAGTTTCCTCCATAAAATTATTTCTTACCAATAAAATTGTTGAACTATATGAGTTCCCTCTGTCATTTTCTATTATTTATGTGAATTATCTCTCACTGATAGAAAGGAGAGCTACAATTTTATTTAACTATTTCTGTCTCATACCCTTAAGCACATAAAAATACAAGATTTCTGGTATGAGATGAGTTTTGATAGACCTCCCTTTATAAGTAGGATCGTATATAAACACAATATAAACACAAAAGATCTATTCCATCTTCATGAACTCGAAAGACATTTCAAGAAATTAAAACCGTTGTTACTTTTGTCTAGAACAAGTAATTAATTACAAATTCATATTGATTTGTGTTACTTAATATTCATGGAAACTCTTTTAATGTTTTCTGCTTGTAAATTAAGACTGCTATTGATCTTACCAAAGACAACATTAATGCAATTAAACTTACATAGCTCTGTTTTGGGATGAAAATGAAGATATTTTAACTGGATATGCATTCATACCAAAACAGATTTTATGATAATAGCAGCATAAATAATAAATAAGATTTACAGATATGCATATCTTAAAAATCTAGTCCTTTTGGCACAGCAAGTGCTATTGAAATTAGAGAAAACATTTTTAGCTATGAAAAGAAAAACTGTGTCATCTGCATGAATTCCCAGTGTGTATTAATAAACCAGTATAATCTCTGCCTTGAGTTAATGGTGAATTGTAGCAAGTATATTTTTGTTACTGAGGAAAAGTGGAAGATTTATCCCATTGCCTTGAACACTTATATTTCCTTATGGTGTTCACTTATTTTTCTTAATGGGTATTTACACAATGCCTTTTACTAAACCATTGGCTCAAGTCTGAGCAAATTCATTCTGTTTGTCATGCTCCAAACCAAAGCAGTCCGGTAATGAAAAGAATGCACAAAGAGATGTTGCTATGTAACTTTTATATGCAAATGAGAGACTGCATTTTATAAGCAATCCAAATAGCAAAACAAGTTATGGTTATGGACCTCTGAAGACACTTCCCAGAATGTGAATTATATTTGTGAACAGGCACACAAAACAGCATCTGCAAGAAGTAAGTTTCTTAAAAGCTGATGCGCACAAGGAAACCATCTAGTCTGATTTCTTTCTGTACAGTATCTCAGAAAGAGATGCTGAAGCTCAGTCACACAAACCCACTGTTTACCTGAAGGTGTACAAATGAGGTGCTTGTGCCGCATCTAAATCAGTTCATTTATTCTACCAAGTTGATGGTATTAAATATGACTGTTGAAGAGCAGGCTGATTCAGAGAGAATTTGCTGAAAGATTTCAACCTGAAAAACACACATGCATGTGCACACTACCAACAGTGATAGTAGAAGGAGGAGAGAGTTTTATGCCTCACTGAGACAAGGAGAGATATTTTAGTAGACAAGTGTGTGGTGAGACAAAGAGGCATTTGAGTCTTATAAGTAAAAATGAATGACCAGAAGACACCTTGGATATGAAAGTGTTAAACTAAACCTGGTGTGGAAGATGAACATCTTCTTGGAGGGATTCAAAGGCATGATGGGCTATTTCTAGCTATTCCAAGTAGTACCCAACCTGAGGTGTAATGTACAGAGAAAGAGGGGACAGGACCTTAAACAGACATGCATTAAGTAAGATTACAATACCTCTCTGGAAAATTAAGCAGGAGAGCTTTCTAATTTAAAGATTAAAGAAGAGTTCCACAGTGATTAACATTGTTACTGTAAGAACAAGATACTGTATATACCTAATTCCTGTTTCACTTACATACTCATTTGCTACAGAACCAAAGCATTCATGTGAACAGGTTAAGCATTCATTTTATGTTTATCAGTGTCACAGTTCTAGCTGTGTTGTTAGTTTTGAATATTGAGAATAAATGCTTTCCTCCAAATTTCATCTAAACCTAACATAAGATCACAGAATCACTAGTTGGAAAGGACCTTC
>NW_010522561.1:0-344 GCF_000687285.1 Phaethon lepturus
TGTTCAGCCAGGCCGGTCGTCTTCCCCGCCATCTTGTCTTCGGCATATGGGGACCGTCTCCTCCTGCACCTTTAAGATTTCCTTCTTGAAGAATGTCCAGCATTCCTGGACTCCTTTGCCCTTCAGGACGGTCTCCCAAGGGACTCTCTTGACCAGTGACCTGAACAGGCCAAAGTCTGCCCTCCTGAAGTCAATGGTAGTGGTTTTGCTGACCCCCCTCCTTACCTCACCAAGAATCGAGAATTCTATCATTTCATGGTCGCTAAGCTCAAGACGGCCTCTGAATACCACATCTCCCACCAGTCCTTCTCTGTTTGTAAACACCAGGTAAAGAAGGGCACGTA
>NW_010522561.1:1037-19655 GCF_000687285.1 Phaethon lepturus
CCCTTTGAGACAGTTAAGCTCCATCTGCTGCCAGCAGGCCTGGTGCTGTGTAAACAGCCCCATGATCAAAAAACCCAGAATTCCACCAATGGCACCAGCCCCTGAGCCACGTGTTAACCAGGTGTGTTCTCCTGTTCCTTTCAGTGCTCCTCCCTGTCACCGAAGGGATCGATGAAATCATGCCTGTGCTCCCGCCCCATCAACCAGTCGCCCCAGCGCTCTGAAGTCCCTTTTAATCGCTTTTAGACTTCTTAGTGCAACCTCATCGCTGCCAACCTGTATGGCCAACAGTGGGTAGTAATCAGGGGGCTGAACCAGACCAGGGAGTCTCCTGCTGACATCTCTCACCCAGGCCCCAGGGAGGCAGCAGACCTCCCTGTGGGCTGGGTCTGGTCGGCATATTGGGCCCTCTGTACCCCTCAGAAGGGAGTCACCTACGACAATTACCCTTCTTTTTTTCTTAACAGAAGAAGTCTTGATGCGTGGGGCTGGCTGACTCGCCCTTGGCAACCCCCTGGATGGACTTGCATAAAGGTCCTCATGTGCCCGGCCCTTAAGTTCCAGAGCCCCATATCTGTTGTGTGAGGGCAGCTGGGACGATGAGGGAGGCCGGGAGGGGATTCGCCTGCCGCCCCGAGCAGGGACCCGTTTCCATTCCCCCTCATCTCTCAGGCTCCCTCTTTCTGCCCGGCAGCCGGAGGGCAGGGGATCCCCTGCTGCTTGTGGGGCCTCAGGGATGGCAGGGGGTGGCTCCCCCAATCTGTCTCCCTTCTGCCAGCTGATGATTCCTACAATTTGAGCAAAATTAGAAAAGTGAATAAGGTTTTCATGTTTTTGCTGGTGCAGTCATATTTGGACTAAATAGAGTGACTGCTACTGATTAGCAGTAAACATCCATTGTCTTCTTTCCCCATTAATACAAAGGATAATACTTCCATTCTTTTTTTCGCTCCTTCCTTACTCTACAGTAAACATGTAGCTCTAAAATATACCACAATTCAAACTATTTGGTTACACCGTTTCTCAAACAGTAAGGTAAGTAAGTGCTGCTACTTTTTCTTAAATGTGATGTGATACTTGCAATTTCCTTGTATTACAATACAAAATTGTGCCTCTCTGTAGGCCACCAATGCTTTGAAAGTAATTGTATAGGTACTTCAATACACAGGAAGAAATTGGTGATGGTTATGCAGTGGGATTTTCCTGCACTTCAAAAAAGGCTGGGCAAGTGTAAGATACTGCAAAGTGCCAATAATATTATACTGCTAACTGTATGCTCACTCATCATATGGATTTTAATGGGATGAAATAAACATTACATTGACCCAGTATCCTTATATTACATAACTAGCTGATTATTAGTATGATGCATACTTTTCTAATTTTCCTATCATAGAAACATTATTTTCCCAACAGTGGTGAAACTCAGACATCATAACAGTCAGCATACTATAGGCAAGTTTAATAAATATTATGAACTTTATAAAGATTACTGTATGTCTTTTAACAACGAAGAGTATTTTAAATTAACTATCTGAACACTTTGGTTAGAAGAAACCATATTTATACAATGCTTAGAAGCATATGTAATTGCATATAATGATTATACAAATATGTAGTAGAGACTGACCTTCATTTTAAGGTTTTATGAAGCCTGTGGGTATTAGCCAATACAGAGGTTAATAAAATGCTTCCTGAGAATACAGACAACCTGTCTGCTACGAGTGTCCTGGTAGCTACCTCACAGGCTAGCATGTCCTATTTTCCATACCACAAATATGTATTTGTGGCCGCAGAAAATGTTCTTTTAAGCATGCAAGGTATTTAGTACCCAAGCATGCTTGGTATGTAAGTACATTATCAGCCAACATGACTAAGTACATTACGGCAGCCAACAGAATGTCCTTTAGGTAGCAGTATACTCAAAAGCCATACAACATATAGATTACCTCATGCATGGAGCATGAAACTGTTTTTCCATCATAGCATATATCTAGAGACAGAAGGTTGGAAATGAGCCAGACATTGTAAGAACCTCTAAGAGATTATGGTGCAGTGAAGTTCAGCCTCTACAGTGCAGCCACCCACATGCACAGAAGTCAGGCTGTGCACACTTCCAGTGTGTTACTGCCTTGAATCAAGAAAAGCCTACTCTAGCTCATGTTTGTTCCCACCTCTTAATGGGACAGTTGAGTACCAGCTCGTTACTTGGAATGTCTTCACATATGGTCTCCCTAGGGCTGCCAAGGATGACTGAAAACACTGGAAGTGAACAATGGGAGAGACTCAATAATCATCTTCCTTACTCCTCAGACTTGACACAAGCAGGGCTGAGGCATGCAGAAGAACAGCATTTCAAACAGAAGGTCAGCTTCTGCCAGTTTGAGATTTTGTGCATAATAGGTTCTTTTCTTGTGCAAAATACATACAGCATAGACTACGCTGCTGTGAACCTTCCCTGTTTCACAATTCTTATGCCTCAGCCTTAACTAGGACCTGAACTTTTGTGCCACATGAAGTCTTCTCTCTCTGCTGAGATTACAAATACAAGTATCAATTAGATCAGCTTTGAAATTCCATGTAGCAAGATGACCTTTGAGAACTGAATCTGCAGGCTGATACTCACATGGAGTATAATTCCACCTGGAAATATTCAGCAAGAGTTACTTTAAATGTTGTCATTTACTAAGTAGACATTTATATTTTTAAAAGTATATTGGATGTTGATTCACATGATCGTATTACTGTATTGCAATTAATTTTTAAGAGGTTATCAGGCCTGTGGGAATGGTATGGTACTATGGACTCCACAGTCTGTCTGAAACCCAAGTATATTATTCTACTGTCTGCCAGCTGATTGGAAGTGAAGCTATCAAGTTTCAGCCCAGCTCTACATGTAACTGGTCCCTAAGCACCACTCCTTCAGATACTCTTGTTTACAATCTCATGAGGAAATTTGGGAGCTGAAGGGCCGGAATTCTGGTAGTCTCCTCAGGACAGGGTGGGGAGATGCAAGAAGGAAAAGTACAGTATGAGAGCTCGCGTATGTTTGTTATATCAACAGAAAACTTCACTCTCCAGGGCTGTCAGATCCAGCACTTTCTGTATAAATACTTTTGAAAATCAAATTTACATTCCCTTTTCACCACCACACGTATTTTCAAAAGATATTTCTATGTTAAAAGTGGAAACGAGAGAAAAACACATAGCTCTGAGTATCTGAAATTTTAAACTCTAGGTGAATTTCAAGTTCACATAACTGTTTTGGTCTAAAGTCTCTCAGCCCCCAGATTTGGGTAACCATATGAAAGATGACAAATCTAGAAAAAACCCAAGCCTTACCTTCTTGTAGAGACTTCTCAGGTCTCTGTACTGCCACATACTATTGAGGACCTGAGATGCTGCTTTCACCACTTTTGGCGAATGCCTGTTACACACACATATTAAAAAGGGAGAGAGAGAGAAAGAAAGAGTGAGAAAGAGACTGTTAAGTACAAGACTCCATTCATTCTAATATTCAAATGAATCGCTATGGATTTAAACCCACAATTACATTGTGTTTTAAATGTACCATAAGATCTTTGGTTGGCATCTTGGAGACCAATGTGTTTTTAAGCAAGGGCACTACAAGTTATTTCTATAGTACTAATTATTCAGTGAGGAGCAAAACGTGTGTTCCTCAGCACACTGAGAACAAGGATTCACGCTGAGAGCATAATAAAGAGGAATGGGAGAGGCAGCAACTAGCAAAATTCGTTGAGGACCCAAATGGTATTATGTACATCTAAGAAGATGTCCTGGCTACAACTTTTGGCATAAAGGACAAGAAGTTAGAGCCAGAGTTTCTTTCTCTATAAGCTGCCAAACTTCAACTCATGACAGCTCAACGAATTAAGCACCTCTGAGCAGTGGCCAAAAGAAACACTCTAGGTGGAGATGAGCACTGTTTTTGAAGTGCAGAGTCAAGGCACAGAAATACAACTGACTATAAAAAATCATGACAAATTTCATTAGGAATCCAAATTAGCACTTGCATCTTGCTCACACCGTTACCCTCTAATGACAGCAATGCAAGGTCATGTTGAAAACCATATATAACATCACATGGACTTTCTCTTCAGAAAGGTTTTGAAAGCAGCTCTGAACTATTGTTATAATCAGTTGGAATCATATATTACTCTTGGGATAGTTAGCTCTAAAAAAAATCATCTTAAAAAAAACCCCAAAATCAGAGAATATTCAGCTCGGTGAAGAAGGGTCAAATAGAAAAGGACCAGGAAGATAACCCAGCCTACTGAGGAAGCATACACTGTGTAGTTAATCCCTTGTGCTGTACCAATAATACACATAAAGCAGTAGAGCGCTAGAAAACCTTGCAAAGGCCAAAGTCTGAAGTGAGGATTGATGGTGTTTGGGGCAGTCACTGAGGTGATGCAAGTTTTACTCAGAAAAGGCACATGGATTGCAAAACCAAAGAGAAACCAGAAAACCAGCAGCATATGTTACTGGCTTGGGCAGGAAGTCTTCTCAGGGGTCAGGCTCTGGTGCATCCTGTGACCTCTGAGGAGGACCACTGGTAGGCTGACACTCAAGCTGGTAAAACAATGTTCATTACACAACTGATTCCATTAACTTACAGTATTTTCCTAGTAACTTATTTGGTGCTTTTTTTTTCCCTTTTCTTCCATTTCTTACCCAAAGTAGAGCAGTAGGTGGTTACTGGTGAATAAACAGGAATTTGAACCCTTTCAGGCATAATTGTTTCTACTATACTTCCAGCTGTACTGGCTAGTGGGGTGCTGGTAGCATGGAGTAACCAGAAAAATAACTGTGTCAACCATACTGTGAGTACTGAGGAGAAACAGGAATTATGAGAAGCCAATATGGGCTTGGCCAATATGACCTTATCAACACCAGTTCTCTTGTGCTGTCATACAGGGAAAGCGCTCAAACCCTGGACATGTTCCAAAGGCTAGCAGGGCCAGCCCCACACTCCTGGCACTGATACGTACCAGGATGCATGGCCAGGCTAATATCCTGCACTTGTAGAAGCAGATGCTTCATACTGGACAAGATAAACACATACTAAAATGTTTTACTGTATTAAACTGAGCATGCCAGAATTCCCTATCAGTCCAACAATCAGCAATTCTGATTTTTAAACAATGGATTACCTGTAAGAAACCAAACCAAAGCAATGGTGTCTGATACTAATATTTCTGAAAGTTAAAAAATGACACTTTCACTTAAGATGGGCATTTGTAGCACTGTGAGTTGAAAGGTTTTCTTGTTCTAGAACTGTGTAACCTGTGATAGTAATAACACAGGACCGCAACCCAAAGTACTTGAGAGGGGGGATATGAATCACAATTTGGGAAGGCATTTTGGAATTACACAACACTACGCGGCTAAATACTTTCATTCAACATACATATGTCTTTCACAGTTATGAGGGATATTTGGACTGCAAATCACACTCTTGGATCCTCCTAAAACTGCCCGTGATGCTTTGAAAATTCCAGACTTAACAGGTATTTATAAACTCTACCAGATAATGAACAGGTAGACAAATGCATTATTCTGGGGAAAGACACATTCAACTTAAGAGAAATGGATATGAACCTGCTTGTAGTATCAGTGCATTTGATCTAGGAAATATAAATCAAAATTTTGAATAGATTTAATAATACTTAAAAAATGCAAATGTAAATAAATTGGCAGAGCGTGGGGAGCTCCCACAACTAGAATCACATACTTTGTTATGCTACTACTTTTTACCTCTTACAATTAGAATGTGAGAATGTTTCAGTAATGAATTTGGTATGAAAAGAAAAGGGTGACAACAGAGGAAAAGAAATGTGATTAAATTATACTGGCGATGCTCTGATCACATAGGCGAGCATAAGTTCTCATACCAAATGTAGGGTGCATAAATCTTTCCTTCAGGTTGTGGCCTGGCTTTGTGGGGCTCTTTTAGAGCTCTGATGCTGCGGTAGGCTGTGTGATGACAGCTTCGAGTAGGTGGACTGATGGGTTTTGTACACTATAGTGAAGGCTTTTTGTTTTCAAACTGCCATAGTCCCATTGCACTATACTTCTGCAGGTTGACAAATATGAGAACCAGGCTATCTGTTTTAGGCAAAAGAAGGACAAAGAGTGAACTCTTCATGAAGAGTGTGTACATAGGAAAACAGACAAGATGAAACCATAGCTTGCCCTGAAAATGTCACAGTCATGTGTAAGATTTTTGCATGTTTTAGTGCCTGCAGTTATCCTAGTGCTCTTTCAGAAGGAAGGTGTTGGGAGATCCATGGATCTGTATTTCTACCACACCCCACCTCAGCACCAAGCTAGTGGCAGGGAAAAGGGTGCTGTGAAGAGGGAAGTGACTTTATATTCTTCACTCCCAGAGCAAGAGGAACAGTATCAGAACTGTGTTGAGGTCCCTTCCTTTCACAGGATCCCTCCACCTGCATGTCACCCCTTCTACAGGGTGCTAACAGCTCTGGTCCCTAATGTTTATCAGGATCTTCTGGAAGTGCGTAGAGGTAGCTGTTACTGTAGATAACTACTCTTCCTTAAACTGCACATGCAGCACACTCCATGCACTGCCGATGGTACGTCAAAAATAAACCACCACAGAGATCTTTGCTATTGGCATTGACTGTTTCTTGTTACCTTTCACACTGGGCATATGATTTCTGAGGAAACTGAAGTATTCAACTCAAGATTGCACAGAGGAGGCAAACACATTCAGGACTGACAATAACTACTGGAGATGTTAAAAAAGGTGCAAGGTGATTTGCAAAACATACTTGTCTCCTTTACTCTTAGATATGCCAACCAGTTTCTCAATGCCGCCTGCGTCTCGTAAGGCCTTGGCATTCTCCATGTTTTTAGTGATGACTTCATGCAGAGTGCAGCAAATGGCAGTAACGGTGTCATCAGACATGGCCTTGCTTGCCGAGCTGTTGCTGTTGTTAGCGCCTGGCAGTCGGTGGACCAGATCCCTCATGGCATACTTGCCTTTGTTGAAAGAAAATGAAGGGAGAATTCAGAAGATACAGTAATAAAGGGCGATGGAGAAGTACAGGGAAAACACGCAAGACTATTAGCACCATTTGCATCATTGCACGTAATCTAATTGGCTACTGATGCTACTTTGGAGAAAGCCACATTTATACGATTGCATGTTGAAGCATTTCACCCATTAGCCACTTTTTAGTATTTCCATTTTACACCCAGTTGGAGACTTCAGATATGGGCTACATCATGCCCTTATGAGAATGAAATGATGATAGTACAGGCCAAACATATGTATAAAGTTAACCTGAATACCACAACTTACAGAGCTTGCAAGTCCTTATCTCCCATCACACAACTCATAACTCAAAGTACTACAAATAAAATGTGCATCAGTTGTTAAAAACATTACAGTGAATGCAAAACCAATGACATTGTTGTTATTTGTGAAAATATCTTCTCTGAAGGACCAGTTTCACCGAACAAGGTTAATTCTATCCTACATGCAGTAATTTAACTGGGTTTATTAGTGTTTCTATGATGTTATTGCTTATTTGGTGCTCAGAGATGACACTGCACTCTTCCACACATCCTCACTTGTATGCATGGTATTGTCCAGAAAGGAAGCCTTTCTGACATCTATTCCTGTCTGATATTCAGAGATTATTTCATGTAACACTAACTTCCAGAACTTAAAATCTCCTGAAATGGAAGGTGCAATGAATTTTTAAAATGGTCACACTGAACTGAAGACATGAAAAAGAAATTCTGTTGATTATTATAACTATTTTCATGTTTCAATGAACAAAGATTTTTTTTTTTTTGGCAAAATTGCACCTGATATTCATGTAGTGCTCGTGAAAATAACACAGGAGAAGCTTCTGAGAATTTTTATATATATATACATAGTAGAAATGTAAATATATATACATGTAGGGCAAGGTTAGCCTCACACCAGTTCTAGAGGGTCACTATTATGGTAAAATGGCAGCTCAGTCCTCCAACGCGATGAAGACAAGATCAGAGAGGGCGAGGGCCTGATGAAGTTGTTGCTGAGGTCAGTGAAACAACTCTGAATCACCTTCAGTGCAGCTGTGTAGGAATTTGCAAACAGCAATCACCAAGGGAGTATATCATGCAGGATGAAAAGGACAGGAAAGTTGGGAAAAGTGAATATAATTAGTAATCTAATCTACATCACATTTTATGAATGAAATTATCAGGTATGATTATTGTGTATAATATGATAATTTAATCAGATTATTTTCATAACTTTAAAAAGTTCTGATCAATTAGTATTTATAAGTACTTATTAAAACCCTTATTTCTGAAATTCAGTTGCGTGTGTCAGTTTTTGAAAGCAGAGGTAAGAGGAAAATCACATCTTTTAACAAATGTTAAATTATTTTTATTTCTCATAATTTTGCCTGCTGTGGTAGAAATATAACCAGTCATTTGGAACAGAATATTCATAGTACAGATAAAAACTAAAATATCTGTACTGAAATGTTAAACTTCAAGGTTATCAAACAGATTTTGTGGTAATGTGACATCTTAGAAACTACTCTCTCTATATCATGTAAAAACATTCCTGATTATAAAAAGCCTACCATTACCAACAAAATGTGTGCAGTAGGATTTGAACCTTACTGGTGTGCTGCAATACAAATACAAATCTTGTCCTCAAACATTTTTATTTCTTTGCCCTTAATATTTAATTGCTCATTTGTATTATTAGCTTTTCAGCAATATTATTAATATCAGATGTAGTACAGATATTAACACCACTTCCTCTTTCAGAAAAGGTTGGTTTGAGCAAATGGAAAATCTTCCCTCCCCAAAATGATACACCGTTCAAGAACAGCCTGAAATGCTATTTACATCTGCATGTAAATATCATATCCTATCCCCTATCATAATGTGTAAGGTCCTGCCAGGTGCTGCTGGTGAGGTGGACAGGCTTCCTCCTCTTGCCCTGTCCCCGAGGTGCAGCTAAAAGCCAGAATGCCACCTCCAACGGAGCTGCTCACACATGCTGGTGAAGCAGCTGACCACATAGACAGGCATCACGGCTCAAGCTGTCCTCCCAGAGGTTCACCAGAAAAAGGTGGCACACCACCTGGAAGAAGAGGGGAATGGCTGGGCTATAGGGTTGATCTAAGTCACTGTTTACATGGTCCTAAAATCTATTAGCAAGTCTAACTGTTAACATATTTTCTGTGATTTATTTGAACACTTTGTTAGCTACGTGAAAATATGTTTGGGATGAGAAACCCCCCTGCCTTAGGCATAAAAAATGTGTCATTAATTTAATTGAAAACATAAAAACTTGAGAAAGCAGTGACTTTAATATAGAGCTAAGTCATGAAAGCTAGAAGTTAAAGACTGTTCCTTATACTGTATATACTGTAAAAAACATTCCACAGTAACTTGCCTGCATTCCCAATGTGTTTTCTGAAACTGTATATAGTTAATAAATTGCTGTACTACATCCGCAGAAAAACATTGTTATCAGTTAACTTCTCATATCTCAGTTATGTTCTTGCTGCTTTACAATAGGTGAGAAGCAGAAGGGACTCATGCTTTTAGGATTAAATACAAAGGAAATCCTACTCTCGTTCACAGCAGTGTAAATGTCGAGTAATGCCAATGAAAGGACAGCTACCGCTACATCAGCCCAACACAGCTACCACCACATGCAATCGCTGACTTTTGCATTAGTCTATGTTACATCGGTAGAGTGTTTGCATTTAGAATTATTTTTTTTGACGTTACGAACTGGTCTTCTGAAAGCAGACCAAAAAGTGTAAATGGAAACTAGTCTTGTAATGTCAGCAAAGTTTTATCTACCACTACCAGTAGGAAGGCTGGGGAATTCAACTTGCAGCTCAAGACGTCTCCCTGACTGAGCTGAGGAAGTGAGAACTCTGAGGGTCCTGGGAAGAGGACACGATGTGTGTAAGAATTATATTAAAAATAAGTATGCATTATTAATTTTGGTTAGGGTTCATACAGAATTGTTTTGATCTACAAATAAATTGATTTTTTATTTGAGCAACATTACCCATTATATGACCCAGATCTGATTTGAGGCTTTTAAAGAGGATTTACATAATATGATTAAACATAACCATGAGCTTGACAAGGAAAAAAGAAATCATATTTATTTGTTCTGTTTCACTCATAAAGGAAGGCAGACAGACATGAAATGGCCGTAACTTGGGGGCAGGACCACAGGAAAGGGTAGGTGTTTGGAACAGCATTTTTCTGATGCTATACATTTTGGAGTTATTTTTCTAAGATAAGACTTTTATCACTGTTTTATATTGAGAGTAGGATTTGTCTATCACCGTACACTAATTCTTTGACTGTAAGATGATAATGTTTGCTTACTAAACATTTCAACAATGCGGATTTAACACCTTTTCCTTTGCATGATAAAGTCTCATTAGCACTTTAGTACATGCCTCCATTACTTAATTCAGGAAACTTTTTCCTTCATAGGATCAAACTGATAGCTGTCCTAAGAAAGATTCTGCCTTCAGAAGAAAACAGCAGAGAAAACTATTTGTCTGGTAGATTTAACAGGAGCAAAATTATTACAAATAAGGTTCCACTTTTGGAAGTATTCCCCTACGGTTGCCTTGAGACAAATTCACTGCTAATGTAACCCCATTGACTTCATTTCCATTTTCACTCATCTCTGAAAAATGACTTTGACACACTGGCACATTTATTAAATAGTTGTGGCATGGTTCCTAGTTTGAGAGAACAAGACTAGGAAAATTAACCTATTGGAAACATAAGAAATCTCAAACAGAGAAGAATTCAAACTAAGAAGCCCGTCCTGGAGGTAGAGCTTGCTCTAATAAAAGTAATGCACCACCATTTTCCCCCTTCAAAGATATTCATTAATTCACATGGTGTAGCTACATAATATAAAAATAGCAAAATGCCACCATATTTTGTTGTAATGATACAGATAGCCTATTCCAGAACTACTGGTGTCTGTATGTTACCATATATGTGAATTTTGTTCTCTTGGTTCTAACACTTCACTTAAATTTCCAGACTTACATGTTTCTGTGCATTTTCATCATCCTTGTGTTTTTGAGACCATTCAACTTCATTATTTCACAGCCTTTTTGGAAAGAATATTACTGGGAGAGCTTTTATTATTACTTTCAATCATTATTTAATGAATGTGCCAAAATTGTCTGTTTAATTCGGTTGGAACAATTTTGATCATGAGCAGTGTATTCAACTGATAGTCTAATGAATTAAGAGTGCATTCATCATGGGATAGCAGTGGCAGAAATACCACTTCTGTACTTGATAAAGACTTAATTTGTGCACCGTGCTTTCTCTTGTCAGATACTGATTTCTTAAGGCGTAACTGATAATCACTATTGGTGCTAGGGTAGCAGCTGAAAGTGCCCTCATTGTGCCAGAGGAACCTTGCCCCTTCTCTGAACAATGGAAATCTTCAGCACATACTGAGGTGCAAGACTGGGGTGTAAGAGCCCAGAAAAAATAATTATGCTTAGTACAATATGTAGCAAACTCTGGACTTGGACTGCCTAGGCAGTAAAAGGTATTCTGTAGGCATCAGAGCAGCAGTGAATCACATGTGAGGCATGGGGGAGTAACAGTTTATTAGTTTTCATAGGGAGATTTTCTTCTGCCACTGGAGCACTTAGGAGGGAAAAACTACCCCAAATTTTAAAGGCAAAATAGGTTAAGAAGTAAGAAATGTTGTCAGACTGGGTCTTAGACCCAAACGTGTATTTTTCTTATGGGACAGAGGAGGAAGCAAACCAAAGAAGATGAAGCAGGGTACTGCCAGTGCTGTGGGGCCAGCAGCAAAGTTAGCATATGGAAGGAGACGATGTTAATATTTTTGAAAGCAAGAAAGGCTGCAGTACTGAGGTAGAGACACTTGTCCATGTGAGTAGATGATTACTCCTCAGACTCCGGGGAGCACCAGGAAAGGTGTAGGTGAGTCAAGAACAAGAAATAATCCACCTGACGTGGCAATGTTAGTTTATAAAGGAGGATCCCTATTTCAGAAGATAGAGTGGTGCAAGCTGAAATAAGGTTCATTAGCCACCCCAAAGTTTAATGCCCTCTCGCTCAGCACTGAATGACAAACAGGCTTTCGACCACAACCACTGAGCCAGTGCCTTTGCTATCCACCCCTATCCATAATATATAGTCTCTAGCACTGCTGACTGCAGCCTATGTCGCATGTGAAGGAACTATAAGTTACAACACTTCGTATACCACAACTCTCTCTTCCCTTTGTTTGGTGACTTCTGGTTTGACGTGACTTAAGCTGTTGACAGGGCAGATTTATGCAACTCAAATGCAGTGGCTACTGTGAAACCCACATGGCCTGACCAGTGCTAGCTAATGGTCTGTGATCTTCCTCATCACAATAGATCAGTTTCAAGTTTCTGAGGCCACTGTGTGTGAAGTAGTATTAGATGAAGAAAGTGGAAAAAAACCTGAGCAACAGGACTGAAAAACATTCACCCAAAAAGCATGGGTCCCTCCGCTTTGAGCAAGTGTTGTTGGGTCAGTTTGGGATTCGGATGTAAAAGGAAAGCTAAAGCCATCTTTAAGGCATATAGGGGGCAATTCATGTGTCCAAACATAGGGAGCTAACAGTTTCAAATGCTCTTAGATACCCGAGATGTCTGCACAGAGTTAGTAGACCTATGACAGACAAACAGCCTTCTGGAAAAGCAGCTGAAGACAAGGTAGGATGCCCTATGGTCTTTAATGTTTAATGCTTATCTTTAGGCACCTGAATCTCACTCCCAATGTTTAGCCAAAAATGTTTTTTTTAGGTATTTTACTTCTTTTTTTAACTTCTTATGTTAGGGATGTGCACAAACATTTGTAATCTCTGGCAATTCAGAGTAAATGCATGTGAAGACATTTCACTACATAATGTTAATTGACTGTAGTACTGCAATTATCCCTATCCAAAAGAATTATCATCTCAGTTCAATCATTTGTAAGGGAATAAGTGATGAGTTAACTTAGACTGGTTTGAGTAAGCACCTCAGAACTCGTGGGCGGGAGCCACTGTTTTAGCTGCTTCACAATAAGCCTAGCCTGCCTGCCAGTTAAGCTGGGATAATGAGTGCTTTGAGCTAGAGAACAATGCTGGATTTCACCTCTTTGCAGGTTTATTTGAACTTAAATTTTAAGACTCTGTGGAGATAAATTTTTTTGGAGAAGGCAGAAAGAATAAAAAACGCCACACACACATGCCCTCCTGTGCCCCCAAGCACCCAGGTGCACTTTGCTGACAGCTGCTGAGACAGAATAAAAGATCAGGTGGAGGTCTCAAGAATCCCTCTTCCCCTCAGAAAAAATTATACATATTTTTTTCTTTCCTACCACCTCTGATGACAGGCAGCAGGATTTCAAGACATAACATTGGTATTAGGTACGGACCATGACAAAGAGGAACAGTATCTTCCCTGATACATTGTATGTGATGTGCCATTCATTGGTTTTCCTTTTTTAAGATCTTTTTTATCAAGAATAAATTCAGCAATAGGTAGTGTAGCATATAAAGCCCTACAGGGAGCAGGAATAGCAATTTTTTACAGTTTCAGGGAAGAAACCCTCAAACTTTCATAGAGCGATGAAAGTACATGAACCACCGATACCTGTGTTGGTCATGTCAATTGAGATTTGCTTGTAGAAGAATCAAATATCTAAAAGAGTAACCAATATAGAAGCTTTTATCTTTTTAAAAAGATTAAAGATACTGGTTCTATGATTCTATATTTTACAAGAGAAAGGTATGGCATGAATGAGGAATGACAAAGGGCACAGCCATAATAGGGGTGGAAGAGCAGTATGTATAGAAGCTAGTAGCACCGGACAAAGACAAGAGAGAAGCATTTTCATATTTTCACCCTGAGCATGCCATGGGAAATCACCATGCAATCACCCCTTTTCAGCAAATCGCTTTCTCAGATCCATGATCCTTCAAAGATTTTCTTTCCTGTAGCAGCATTTTAACCCAGCCACCTTCCTCCTTCAGCTTCCGTTTCCAGAAATGCAACTTTTCCATTTCATGTATTTCCTGCCTCCCTCTGGCTGATCATTTTTCTTGTTTTCAACTCACCTTCTCAGGGCTGCCCCCCGTCCCCTCTCTTACATGACTGATATTTTTTCTTCCTTGAGCTGTACCCCCTCAGCCCTTTGGCTCTTAACTGCTAAGATCTCCTGCTCCTTCGCCATCTCTTGCATATCTGATATTTAAGAATATATCTCTGCATCCACCCTGTCTGCCAACCTTTTCCATTCTCTCCTCATACTGGTTTAAACCACCTCCAGTTTGATGCTCGGCTAGATCCTGTTTTAGTCACACCCCTGCATGCCCATGACCCCCGCCAGGCTCCTGCTCTTTCATGTTCTGAACTAAAGGGAACTTCAGCTAGCTTACAAGCATAGATTTTAGGTTGGAAAATACCAGTGTGTTTAAAATATATTGCTCTTGTACTATTCGTGCTGTCTCTTGTATATCTCAGTTCCACAGACAACTACCTATTTAATCTACTGTTACTCCTAATACTGATTTTACTCCTCTCTCAATGGAATACCTTCATGTTGTGCATTCCTCTCACACAGCAAGACTGCAGACATTCAGGCATTATATTAGCAGTTGTCTTAAGACGTAGAGATTAAAGAACTTCCAGGACTCTTTAGCTGGCCATAAACTGCTAATTCATACAGCATATCTGTCCCGATGTGTGCTTCAAAGGCTAAATCCATGTCTACACTTTGCATGCACACGCACTTCAGCTGGGTCCATTGGCACTAATGCCAAAACTAGAGCAATGTATTGAGACCCTGCTGTACATCTCTGCCTCTTTCATCTTGGCTGCTGTCTTTTTGGCAACTGTCATGGGATGCATGCCACCATAGAAAAGTGGATTTCTGGAGAAACTAGCTCTCCTTGGGGGGAGTAGATGCTTGCAGCAGAACAGCCAGAAAATTAGTACAGAAATGGATTTATGCATACAATGGCTAAATGGAGTTTCTCTTAATGGCACCTCTCACCCAGCATAGTGGACGGCTTCTATTTTGAATGATAATCCATATATCAGCTGAGAAATCTCTAGCCCCTCTCTCTCATGCTGGAGAGGCAAACCAACCATCAAACACATTCTCTGACTTGCAACCTGGTTTTGGAAGATGAATTTAGGAAGAGGTGTAAGTGTCCTTTGTTGACTGTCTCACCCACATCAGGACTATAAAAATGAGTCAGTTCAAGTCCAGCTTGACCCGCCTAATTATCTGTTGACCTGATATGCTAAACAACCACTGGGTCCACAGAAGGAGAAAAATCTCCACCAATAGGCTTCTATTGGTCATCCTCAGCAGCAGAAGCAGCACTATTTTTTACGGTAAACTGTCACAAAACCACAGATATTACAGCTTTTACGTTGTTCCCCCTGCCCTGGCCAGAAAAAAGGATTTGGGTAGTGGCTTTGTCTGTCTCCCTGGCAGTCTGAGCTTTGGTAGGACGGCTGGGAACAAAAATGACAGACCCAGGCTTTATTATTCTTGGATCCAAGGAATGTGACCTTGCATGCTTGGGGTTTATACCCAGAATGGATGGAGTCCATGTGGGAAATCATGCAAATAATTTCATTTTTAATTAATTTTGTTTACATTTCCTGCCAGGTATACAAACTGGAAAATGCATGGAAAGGAGTTGTTCGCCCTCCTATTGAACGAAGTAGTGCAAATGTATCTAATTAATCAGCTCCTTTACACACCAACAGATTTATGTCTTGTTTATATTGCAGTGTCATCTTTCCTTTCATCTTTCCACCAGCCCAAGGTAAAAAAGGTTCTGCAAAGGGAAGTGATTCTTCAGTTTAATTGCTGCAGGCTAAGTTTTCTGATTAGTGGAGCTGGTTTTAGTCCCTTGCTATCCTCTTCCCTGCTCCCTGCAGAGAACAGAGCTCTTGGAAGGCTGAATTTTAAAAAATATAGTCATTTAATTAATGTTATGATTCATCAGTGCTTCTAAAATGCTTTGAAGAGGAAAAGTGCTATGTGAATGTTGAGTGGAATTTCAGTTTTATCTGTATTATTTTCCAAGATAGGATAATATTTTGTTAATAGCCTGATTCAAGGGACTTGAAATTAGGCCATAATGAAGAAATAAGAATGTTATCTATTTTTGGAAAAATAAGTTTAGGCTTCAAGATCTATATCCTGATCCAACACCCACTGAAATTAATGAGCCTGTCTACCAATGTCAGAAGGTATTAAGTTTGATTCATAAAAAGTAGCTTTTCTTTTCTACTTTGGTTTTTACTTTGTGTCCAAAACTGAACAAGATTCTGACAGGAGACTGATGTAGCCAGAGTGAATTGCAACTAGACATTATCCTTCTCTAACTGTCCATGAAGCAATTGCTATTTATTTGCTACTATTTTTCTTCTTCTTAACTTGTGCTATAATATTGCCTGAAATTAATGAACAAATTTGTCGCCATTGTATGGTCCCAGAGAGTGATTATTTTTGCATGCTTTTATACGCAGTTACAACAGTATAATGGTGAAACGTACAAAAATTCTTATGTTTAGAGATGTATATTAAAATATTAAGAGCAAAAAACCTAAAATGGAACTTCATGATATATTCTGTTATTAGAGATTAAGTAAGATATATAGATGTAAACATGGTAGCTCAATAAATCACTTGGTAGAGTCTTTCGAAAACAACTCTTCCAGCAACTTTGAAAACCAGTCCAGGCAATACTGCAATGTTCATATATTCCTTAACTACTGCAACGTTCAAACATTTCTTAAGTCACCACCATGAAAACTCTATATGGAGCGGTTAAGATAAGATAATTAATCTGTGCACGATAGCAAAACAACAATACTGAGGATAGATACCAGTATTTCACATTGCTTTACTGTGCACCATACAATAAAATAATTTATATTTAATAACAAAATCTTGGCTAGTATCTAAGGCTCAGTGAAACCATACACTAACTTCGTGGATGTTAATGTTTGGGAGAAGGACAGAAAGGGAAAGAAAAAGAACAAGTAAAAGAACAGCAACGTAAAAAGTGTTAACTGTTTAAAAAATATTTTTAATTCTGCCATTTGGAATTGTTAGCAAAGACCTCATTAAGACACAGTGTCCATCTGTGGAACTGCTAATGCATCAGTGTAACTAAACTAGACCCTACAAACGTCTGGTGTAGTAACGAAATTATAAGTACCATTATTAGAAATGGCGTCTCTCACACTGGCCATGCAGAAAGTGGGCAGGTAGTGAGTTTTACAAGGCATTTTTTAGAAGTCAGTCCATTTTGCAGATAATATTAATGTTCTGACTTAGTTTAATTCCTGTTCTCGACAGAGTGCTTTGTGATCTTAGCCACAAAGTCACTGGAGAAGACCAAATTATATTGTATTTTATATTTTAATTCACCTGAAGCTACTACAATTTAAGGTCTGAATACAGTAGGTATGTAAGCAAGGATATGGTGCAGAGTTAAAATAAGCTTTGTATTCTCATGGGAAGGGCAAAAATGCATCTGATAACCTTCCTTAACTAATTTGTATTATATTTTGTTTCAACTACAACATGACTAGTTTTTATATTACTCATAAAAAACATCCTCAGCTCTTCTTAGTTGTACAGCTCATTATTAGCTGTGTTTAAAGAATTGTGACAAATGAATCCTAGCCCTGACTCCTCCATCAGAGTACAGATCTGCTAGAGCACAGTTCTCTTTGTGCTTCCTCAGGAGGTGGGAGTCAAAGGGTTCACAATGTGACTTGGGTTTAGGTTGTGCTACTGCTGTTCCTTCCAAGGTAACAGCTCCAGGTGGCATCTTCAGGATGGTATCTGATCAAGTCTTTTCTCTAGTGGCCCTTAAAGAAACTTTGCCTCCATACATCCATTTGAGCTTGCTCAGTGTCACTAGATTATTGCTTTAATCCGAGTCACAGCTGCTCACCTACATCTGAGTAGCACACAGAAGGAGGATTCTCAGGACTGTGTACTCACTGAATTTCCTTCTCTTACCTCCATGGGCATGCAACTGCCCACATGGCAAGAGTGAGAGAGTCTACTTGTTAGACTTGATATGCTAGACTTGATCTTTTTGGAGATCAATTTGGACAGAGGAGACCTGCTTAAGGCAAAGACCATAACCTCTTAGATCCTTCCAGTTCATCTCTCTCAGACCTCTGCAACATTGGCTGATCTCTGCTACTCCCAAAGAGAGGGGTAGAGCTGGGCAAGTCTTCCAAAAGTCTTCTCCTCTCTCCAGACTTGGGGAAAAGAAGAGTCTGTCAGAGAGCAGGTGGCTCCCTGGCTCCACGTGCCTTAGTCTAAATGATCAGAGTGCTCTGAAAGACTAGGGTGGAGTCAGAGTGAAAATTTTACATCTACTCAGCAGCCTCACTACTTCCCTGCGACATGGCAGAATATAAACTACACTCTGCATTGCAGGGGAAGGATGGGAGATCAGGTTTGAAGTGCTAGAAAAGATTTGACTTAACAAGACCAACAAAAAAGCAAAGCAGG
>NW_010522561.1:19686-28266 GCF_000687285.1 Phaethon lepturus
AGATGTCAGATACAATGTTGACCTCCTAACCACAGGAGATTCAGAGGACAATATTCCCAAAGGTAAACTATTCCTTGAGAAACTGCGCCACTGCAAATGATAAACTAAATTTGGAGAACACCATGTTCCCTTTGTGAGAGCAACTGTTGTTGTGTCACCTTGAAAAATTTTGCACACAAATATATGACTTTGCATATACTCATGCTAATAGTATGCATTTTGCTCTAATTAAAATTAGCACTCTGATTATTTCCTAGAATAATCCTGAGTTACAAAATCCAAATAATGTATAAAACATATCACTTTAAGAGCACCCTGAATAGCACACAGTCTAAGAGATCCTGTAACTTTTCTCCTGAGAGGAGTAAGTAATGAGGCAATTTATTTTCCTCATCTTGCCCATTAGAGCTACCAAACAGCAGGTGAACTCTGAACACCACCACCACCCATTCTTCTGGTATATGGAGCTGAATTACTGCCGTATGTTGCAAAATCTGTAAACTTGGACTAGGAGCTTTTTTCTCTTTCTCAGGATTGCAGAGGACTTCTCAGGATTTTGAGAAGAGAAGGAAATTCAGAGCCTGTATCTTGAATAAAATGCAAGGACAGCCATAAACTGACAAATAGGTTCATTCACTAATTAATTAGAAGTGTAAGTTCCCTATGTTAGAAAGACTAGCCCACCTCTGCTCCTGTTCCCCAAAGGGCTATGTGTATAAAACTGAGGTGCAACCATGCATGAATGAGGTGCCTAGCTTAGTCATGCTTGACCGTGGACCTTGACACGTCTGGTAGCAAAAATGAAACAAAAATTGATGCAAATGCAAGTAATTTCCTTATAAATCATAGAACACGTCACGTCCTCAGGATCCTCTAGTCCAACCCCTTTGCTCAAAGTAGGGTCAGCTTGGAGTCTTATATTTGGATGGAATTTCCTGTGTTTCAATTTGTGCCCATCATCCCTTGTCCTGTCCCTGGACATCACTAAGAAGAGTCTGTCTCTGTCCTCTTTACACACTCCTATCAGGCATTTAGACACATGGGTTAAGGTCCCCCTGAGCCTCCTCTTCTCTAGGCTGAAAAGTTCATCCTCTCTCAGTCCTGGAGGCTGTTGGCCCATTTTGCTGCTTGGGCATGCTGCTGACTCATGGATTTTTTTGTTTTTAATTTTTCTTGGCAATTAAAGCAATGGCAATGTAGTTGGTACAGTGAATGTAAGACCACGTTTTTTAGGTCCTTACCCTAACTTTGGCCACTAACCCTAAGCTCTCATAATCCCTAACCCTTACCCCAGCATCCTTCTCGAATCCCTAACACCAAGCCCGATCGCAAAGCCAAAGACCAAAACCCTAACCCTTCAACTTATCCCCACCCTAAACCCTTTACCTTATCCCCACACTAAACCCTTTACCTTATCCCCACCCTAAACCCTTGTCCTGGTCACTAGCATTAAATTGCTGTCCTTAACCCTAACCCTAGCCCTCACTGCTACTCCTGACTCAACCCCACAACCTACCCTCTAACCGCTTACCACAAGCCCTTTGCACAACCTCCAACCCCCACCCAAAGCCCTACTCTAACACCGAAGCCTAATCCCTCACCCCAAAAGGCAAGCCCAACCCTCTTGCCCTAACCCCTACGCAGACGCCCAAACTGAAGACCAACCCCTCCTTCTTGGCCCTGCATGTTCACCCCAGCTCTCAGGCACCTGTGCCCGGGAGGTGGGCAGGGCCCAGGAAGGCAGCGGGGCCATTGGGTCAGAGATGGGTGCGGCAGGCCACTGCTGGGGTGGCAGCTGTGAGGGCAGCTGTGCTGGCCAAAGCTGATTGGCTAGGGCAGTGGGCAGTCATTTGTGAGGTGGAACCTGATTGGCCAGGGCAGGAGGCCAGCACCGTGAGGTGCAGGAGTGCCTTCGCAGGAAGCTGGGGGAAGGCAGAGGAGAGGCAGGGCAGGGGGACATGGCTGGGGCTTGGGATCTGGGGGGTCCTTGTGCTTCAGCACTCGCATAGGCAGGAGCTGGAGGCCGGCACATGAGGACAGGAAGGGTGTGAGAGAGCTGGGCCAACATGGGTGATTCTGTGGCTGTCAGGGGGGTTCAGCTGAAGGGACATCGATTGTGAATCCACATGTGTTAAACCTTTACCCTAACTGTGTCCCCTAACCCTCAGCCTGACTCCTAACTCTACCTCTACCCACAGCCCCAATCCCAAACTCTAATTCCTGACCCCAATATCACAAAGTCCAAGCCTGTAACAAAACCAAATAATAATATCCCGAATAATCCGGTAAAAGAAGAAAATCAATTGCCACAAGAAATATTTGTAATTGTCAAAAAAAAACCCCACCATAATCTCATAAAGCTGAGCAGGAGCAGTGAGGTAAGGCTTCATTCATCACTGTCTCAAGCAAACATTAGTATTCACTATGTGAGAAAATTAAAGATTTTGCTCCTGCTAGCCATGGTATTTCTGCAGCACAAGCTGGTTCCCAGCTTATTTGACTTAGCAGAAACACCCAATTAAAATTCCTGCCTATGAATCAAATCCCGTGTAAAGCAGCTGGAGGATAGTGATGGATCTGATGCAATGCACTAGCAAATGGCACTGGTCTTCCCTTTGACAATTTTGCTAAATATGCTATTTAAATGGCACCACTAAACTCACTGGATGTTAAATATCATAACCCTACTCTTAAAAATCCACTCAGATAAATGAAAATTTTGTGAAAAAAATGACAGAAGGAGAGAGAATATTAGTACTGGTGTATCAGCTTTTGAGTTAGATGCAGTTAACAGCAATATTGTACAGCCACGCATTCCTTTAAACATGAGCTCCTTATGTAATATAATCAGCAATACAAATATATTTGCAGTCAAGTTGTATGAAATTTATAGCAGACAAACTATACTGAAAAGATTCTTTTAAAATCATTAATATAAAGCACAGTTTTACCCATTATGTGATAGTCTATTGGATTATTTCCTAGCTTCCAGATTTGTTGACATACATATTCTTATCTTTGAAAATGTCTGAAATATATACTCAGTACATATTTATTTCAAATATTAAAAGTAAACATCCTGGAGAATATCTTGGAACCTGGCCTACTTCTGAGCTATGAAATCCTCTTCTGAAAACAAATTACAGTAGATAAATCTGTCATTTATGTTCAAGTTCTCTTTGTCCTGGAATTATTTTTCCTTTCAGAGACTGAGTCAGATAATGCTCTCCTTATAATTCATAGAAGTATTCGGGTTTAGATACACATGAAAAGATTTTTATATTAATATCAAGTAAATTTCATAATTACATCTAGAATCAGGATAACTGAGGTTGGAAAGGACATCTGGAGTTTGCCTAGTCCAACCTCTTTGCCCAAAGCAAGTGCAAAACCAGTGCATTGCAAAAATATCACAACAGACAACTGTACATCAATAGCAAAAGACTGTTTAAAAAATACATGTATTTTATTATATAGTTGATATAATACACCGGATGGCACATATAGTCCCTTTACTGCTCTCCTGCTAAAAAGGCTATTATTCATAATGAAATAAATATTTAAATATGATGAATGTGTGTTTAGTCTCTTCTCCCAGTACAATTTTTAAACAGAATTTTGCCTACATAAAGACCGCAATTGACTGCATTCTTTCTGATATGAATATATTCTGTGACATAAAGGCAACAGGAGTTGCTGCAGATGCCTTTAAAACCCAAATCTTTCTTCAACAGAAACCACTAGTACATTAAGATTTTAAATTAATCCATGTTTTAGCTAACTCAAAAACATATGCTTCTTTCCTTTTGCCATGGCAGTTGAAACTTGATGCTACTTTTCAAACATTTTGCAATTTGGGAGAAAAGTAGGCATAAGAGTATGTCCCTGGAAGAAATGCACTGCTGGAGCAGCTGCAGTTTACTCTCACAATGTTAGTCTTTATCCTTGCAGACATGCAGCCTGCAGGAACGATGAACAATACAGGAAGAACTCAGAAATGAAGAGCAGATTATTCAAAATCATGACAGCAGTAACATAAGGTCCCTTATAAGGTTTCAGGAGTTGTTTGTCTTGTAACCTACTGGTACTTTGCACCTATTAAAATGCAACTACAGCAATAAAATATGGTATATTTGTGCATTTTGTGGTTAAAAGAAATTATCTTGTAGCAGAAAGTCTCATGGAGGAAAGATTGCGTATCTCACTTGTGTTGACAACAGGCCTACAAGAGTAGTCTCACATAACACCCTCATGAGAAAGCTAACAGGAACTGCTACAAATAGGGTGAAAAATGTTTGGATAGTGCTACTCAGAACAGTTACCAATGGTTCATCATTGAAATAGAAGCATGTATCAAATGAATTCCATAGAAAATGTATGAAGTAAGTTCTGTAGACCATCTTCTATCCTGGGCCTATATCCATCCAGTGTCACAGTCAGTGGTATGGTTGGTGAAATAGAGAAGGACAGGGGCTGAAAAATGTTTGAGGACTGGTTTAGAATTCAGTTATATTGATTTAGGAAGACTGAATTCATTAAAGAAAATGGATAATATTATACACAGACAGGAGATGACTGTCTGCAGAAATACAGATGAAGAACAACCTGCTGAGCAGTAGCAATTCTGCAGAAAAGGATCAGGAAGCCCAAGAGGATCACAAGACAGGTATATGTTACAAGATGGGTTGCTGTAAGAAAGACAGCTATACACAAGTGTATTAACAATTATTCCTGGCAGAACATAAAGCCTACGGAGGAATACCGCAATTAGTCTGAATGTTGAACTTCAGGAAAGATATGGATCAACTAGAATGAGTCCAAATGAAAGTAACAAGAATGGCTAGGAAGAGGGACCAAACAGACTGCTGCTATCTAAGCTTCAATAATATATTCAACTACTCTAACTATACCTCTTCAATCTGCAAACAAGGTGTAATGCTGTCTGCTTTGTGGTACTGTACTGCAGTGGCAACAGTCTTCATGAATGACTATATATATCACACAGAAGTCTGCTATTGGAGGCGGCAAATCATCAAGACAAGACAGAAAAAGCAGGGTCCCTGAACATATGGCCCCATTGTATGTTCAGGATGAGGTCTTCATATGGCCTACTTAAAAGAACTGGAACAAAGACAACTCTGATAGTCACTTAGGACTGAAACACAGTTTGCTCCAACAAGACAGTTTGGCGCTCCAGGAACAGACTTGTTCCATGAGGTTTTGGGGTCACAATGTGGGAGGCACAGTGTCACTGGCTTCAGGAATTTTAGTCCATGAGGCTCACACATTACCAAGGGACTAAGAAGCGTTTCACCTTTCTCTTTGTCCAAAGGTGGAAGTATACTCTTGTCTCTGCAGACTTTGAAATAGATTTCTTGCTCTATTCCCTCTGGAATGGCTCCTTGTGGTATAATACTACTAACTCTAGGCTCTATGGAGCTCAGTGCACCACCATTGCTGTTAAATACACCTCTTGCTGCGGCTACAACTGTGTGTCTGTTGTCTTCCTCCTCATCCTCGAATGCTGAAGGGCTTACAGGAATGGCTTTAGGCATAGCATTAACATTATTTGGTTGATAGACTTGTTGACAGTGAAGGTATCCATTTCACTGTGAAACTCAGGAGGCTGCAATGAGCTGTGTGCTTTCAAAATTGGTTGAAGAGAATTTGGACATTTTGATGGCATTCTGGTTTACACTGAGTTTCATCTGCCAAGAGATTATCGTTGAGTTTAGGACTTCCAAACTTGTGCTCAAAGGGCCTTGCAGCAAAGGTTTTGTTGCAAAGCAATTGTAAGGAGGAGTAACTGTTTTCTGAATCTGTTCTGAATTCCTTTAACAGGGAAGCTTTTCTGAGGATAAAAAGTGGAATGCAGTGCCCTCTCCAGAGGATCTGAAAATTGCTGGCTTATTCTGAGGTGGAGGAGGGTCAGACACAGAGTTCACTTCAGAAAGTGCAGGACTGTGATGTGCTGGAAGAGATAGGACAGGACTATTGACTGAGGTTGTGTATACCATACTGAAGGGGGAGGAGGAGGTGTAACTCGAGGGATGGGCTCATAATTCTTTCCACTGACGGGCCTATCCATTGATTCAGCACTAGTTGTTTTCCCCTTAGAATAATTAGTGCAATTCAGCCTATTCTGCAAATGTAGTGGTTTAGTGGGCTCAGAATGATGGCTGGCAGGAACCTGCGCAGACACCTTATTTTCAAAACTCTTGCGATCAAAGTATGAGAGCTGCTTTTGATAATAACTTTTCATCTTCTTCAGGATCATAATGATTTGAGACATTCACTTGAGGTGTCTGTGGTTCCAAGGCCCTGTAAGTATACTTCTTAGATGAAGTACCCTCTTAGCTTATAAATGAGGGCAATACATTGGTTGGAAGATAATGTAACATGATCTTGCAAAAGGAATGAATTGCTTAATTTACTGGTATTTAGAAGAAAGGAAAAAAAAGAGGTCCAAGAAGAGAAGCAAGTGAGATGAGAGAAATGGCAGATTCAGCAACCTCAGTCACCAGATCCAGGTCTCGGAATCTCTGTTTTCCTCACATTTTCAAACTGCACAATTGCCCAAGTTCATTTGATCATCTTCCTTCTTTTCTTACTCTCCCTGTTGTCTACTGCCTTTCTTTCAGGATCAGGAGAAGCAGAATGCAGACACATCTTCTCTCTCTCCACTCCTCTTCATAATCCAGGGGATATTCTTTCTCTTTGTTCACCCCTGTCAGGTCACTTGGCAATCACCGTTTCTGGGTCAGCTGCTGCCATTGCCAGACAAAGTAAGTGCCTGCTCTGACTGACCTATCCTGCAAGAGTTATGCAGACACTGAAGGGCCAATACTCAAGAGCACTGCTCTTTCCAGCAAGATCAGTGTGTGAACAGCTCACCTTGGACGCTTCCTCCTGGGTTCCCACTGCAATCTGATCTGGGCTGTGCCCCAGGACTGATAATGAAGAAAGCTCATGTCATCCTAACTTTCGAATTATTACCACTGCTTCTGAAAGCATTGATTCCATCAATTTTGTAATAATGATGCACTTTTTATAATGCTTTTTAGCTGATGGTGTTTAGGCATTTTCTGCACATTAATTGTCTCTGACAATGACAAAGACACATGTGATTATTCATTCACAGTTAAGGAAACCAAGGCAAGAAAGGCCAATGACCAACTCAAGAAGCCATCT
Organism: Phaethon lepturus; assembly: GCF_000687285.1. NCBI lineage: Eukaryota > Metazoa > Chordata > Aves > Phaethontiformes > Phaethontidae > Phaethon > Phaethon lepturus. Next base: position 26,878 of record NW_010522561.1, read on the forward strand.
AAGACTTAATGGTTTTCCTCCTCAGGAATGACTGAACAAACTTAAGAGAACAAATTAACTCTTCCAACTTCTAGGTGTGAATTTGCTGTGTTTGCTTTCTAAACCACTTAATTCTCTTACTTTGTTTACTTCAGTGGCAAGTCTACAACAAATTTCTAGCCACAGGGCTCCTAACTGCAGTGTCTTATTAATACTGTTACTGTCAGGCTAATAGTTATTGATCGCTTAAGTTTTAGGTAGATTTTAGAATAAAAAGGGTAATGAAAAAGACAACCTTTGATTTCCATAAGAATGTGGAAATGGTTACAACCAAGCTAGTCTCTGACTCTTAATCAATTTTTGTCTTGTTTGAAGCATGAACTAAAGGTGCAGTTCTTTTTCCTTTCTCTTTTTAATAACTTTGCCTCAGCTTTGAAGTTTCTGTAAGCTGAGGATAGCTTATCAGAAAAGTCCCAGTGAATGAAAAATGCTTAAATAGGGCTAGAAGTGAATGAGATGAATTTCAGTCTCCCTAGGAAGAGGCTGAGCTCTTCTGTATAAGGCATATACATATTCAATCCCAAGGCAGAAGAATGGATTTAACTACAGTGGATAATGCACAAAAATCCATCCTCAGAAGCCCGTCTCAAAAGCTTTGCTCATGATGTACTCAGTATCTCAGATTGTTAGTGGCTCACAAGAGGGAAGGAGACATGCCCTTTTCTTTGGGGCTTGATTTAGACATTGCAGTACAGTATTGTACCACAGAGATTAAAACCTTTAACTGCTGAAGAGTTAATACCTATATAGGGAAATTATACACACTGGCTTGCCAGCCTATCTGGTATCACATTCCAAAGGAGCCTGCTTTCGTCTGGCTGAGGAATGCAGCTTATCCGTTTCATTATTCTAATTTTCTAGTAAAGACATGAAGGAATTACCAAAACTGGGGTTTTTTTGGGTTTTGTTTTTTTTTTTTTTCTGTTTTTGAGGGGGGGAAGTGGGAAGGAAGGTTTGCAGTAATGTAACAGTTTACCATGGTGCAATAATACTATGGTAGGACTCATAGTGGCTGGATTCTAACAAAACAAAACAACTTACAGGGTGTGGGCAGACATCGAGTACGCAAATGTGAAAATTTATCAGATAATGACCACATTTTGAGCCTCACAAGTACTTCTGGGTGAAGTCAAGAGTTTTCCACCCCTCAGGTCAGTTGCTCATGTGACTTGCTTGAGTTCGTTCTGTTTAACAAAAGTTTGTCTGTAAAAGGAAAGAGTAATTATTTTGCTCACCCAGCTCATTTTGTCCAATAAGTCAGGCAGTGCTGACTCATACAAGTGGTTTGACTGTAGACATGATGTGTTAATGAGAGGCTGGATGGAGCCTAGCAGCAGGGATCCCCTCTGC